>NW_023397066.1:0-71140 GCF_011125445.2 Fundulus heteroclitus | reverse complement strand
CCGGATGAACCTCAGGCCATAAAAACAGGGTGGATGGAGCTCCCTGACTGTTCATCATATCTGAACTTTGGGCAATGTTTACACTTTCTGCAAAACTCTTATGACATCATGAAAATACATGGAAACTACCCAGAATGCCATTTGAAAACCAGGGCCGGCCTGGGCAGCAGCGCCGCTGATGAAGCGTGTGGTTAATGTGGCGCATGAAGCCTTCTGTCTGTCTGGAAGAAGAGATTTCTCATTTTAAAGATGGAAATAATCACTGGGAACGACTTGGCCAGTTGGAGGGCTATCTACCTCAGATCCAACATGGCCGCCATGGTAGTCAGAGGCAGCGAGAGCTTCAGGATCACTGGGTTCATATCAGAATAAATCACATTGATAAATGTAGCGCTGTGTGTGTCAGAGCCAGCAGTTAGCATGGCGCTAACGCTCTCACTGGGTTCCCCTCAGACTGGAACACAGTTAAAGTACGTCTGACCTCTGACCTCTGACCGTCGATGTTCTAGCAGAGGAAAATGTGGAACCATTGCTGTGAAAACATGCCCTCTGGTTTCTGTGGGTTAGCGGGTCCGGGGAACCATCAGGTTCTGGTCAGGTGGGGTTTTACTGCCTCTCTGTGGGTTTTCTACAAGAGTAAATGTTACAGACACATTTTGTGAAAGGGCTCTAAAGAAAAACAGCAGAGTGAAACTTTGTGGGTTGATGAACTGATTGTCTGCTGTCGGTCGGTTCTGGCAGCTGCGCTCAGATCAGACATGACAGTCACTGAATTTAGAGGGTCTGGCCCACGCTGAGCTCACATCTTTACCGTCAGATCCTCAGCGAGAGCCGTGGAGGCGGCCAGGAAGAAGATAGATGGAACAAAACTACTAAAGCTGAGAAGATGAACCACAAACAGATGGACTCTCCAACACTGGATAGAAATCTTAGCAAAATGATCTGAATCTAAAGTTTGCAGCAGGTTTCCGATTAAATTGTGTGGATCAGAAGAAATCAGAGAAGTGTTTTAGCCTCAGAGGGAATCCTTCAGGTCTGCGTCAGCCAAGGAGCAACAAGCTGAAGAGTGGCGTGAAGGCGGCAGACCCTGATGTCTTCACGCTGGCTCAGACGGGGACACGGTGCGCACTGAGCATGCTCAGATGTCATGCATCGCTAAACGGAAAGAAACCCCTGAAGGTAAAGTCACGTCACACAGAGGGAGGGACACTAAAGCTCCGCCTGGAGAGCTGAAGAAGACTACATGTGGACACAGAAGACAGAAAGGTTTCAGCTGGGGGGGGGTTTCTATAGATGGCAGCTGTCCAGCCCCCCCCCCCCCCCACACCTCGTCCTCATTCTCATGCAGCGCCTCTATCCCGAGGCGTTGATGTAGAGCTGGCTCTGCAGGATGTAGTCGATGACGGGCTGACTCAGGTAGTCCACCACGTGTCCGTCGCCGTGCTGCAGGGCCAGTCTGTGGGGGTCAAAGGTCACGTTAACCGCGTTTTAAAGCTGTTCTGTACAGAGAACTGCAGCAGTTTGTTCTGGCAGCTCAGACAACATCTCTCAGGAGTTCTTTACGTTCTCCGTGCTTCTCTGCAGAGACTGAAACGTTTTCTATGTGGATCCGGTTTTCCAGTGAGGTTCTGGACCCTGTCTTTAAATTAATTAAACTTTGGGTTCTGTTACCCGCTGTCACTGGAAAACCTGAACATGTTTCACAGAAAACCAAAGTGATCGGAAGCCACGTTCTTCTAGAACAAGAACGTGGGTTCTAAGTTTGTGTCCCACCTGCTCTTGGTGGAGCTGACGATGGCCATGGGATGGTTGGTGGCGTCCTTCACCACGATGATGTTGTCCTGAAACCAAGAACAGCTCAACGTCACCTGATGGTTGATAATCTTCTCTCAGCTTTTCATTCATTTCATTTATTCACTTCTGTGGCTTTAGAACAGCCGACCAGGAGGCAAAGTGCTTCACAATAAAAGCGCATAAAACCAACAAAAACAGATAAAAGTTAAAACAATAAGCCGCTGTTCCTGCGAGGATTAAAGGCCTTCCTGAACCAAAGGGTCTGAGGTTTGGGTCTAAAAAGGCCCAGGTCGGTGACTGAGAAGGTCCAGTCAGCCCAGTGTTTAGATTCAGTTCTCAGAACATTCAAGAAGAACCGGGTCAATGACACACACAG
Organism: Fundulus heteroclitus; assembly: GCF_011125445.2. Classification (NCBI taxonomy): domain Eukaryota; kingdom Metazoa; phylum Chordata; class Actinopteri; order Cyprinodontiformes; family Fundulidae; genus Fundulus; species Fundulus heteroclitus. Next base: position 68,970 of record NW_023397066.1, on the reverse strand, counting down.
AAACTCAGTCGATCAGAGTTGTAGGGCGGAGCTTAAAAAATGAACCATAAGCTTTAAATCTGCTCTGAAACGGACTGGCAGCCCGTACCGGCTGTCCATGGATCAGGACGTGACGGGCTGGAGTTCTGGAGGTGTCGACATGCAGAGAAGATGATTCCTGAGCTGATAAATCATCTCCATCCTTAAAAACGGCTGAACTTTAGCTGAACGATGAAGTTAAAACTCTGACGACCGAATCGACTTGTTTGTTTTACTGAATGCATCCCTAAATGTAAAAATCTGTCGTGTCACTGAACAAAATGTTCGTTTGAAACAGGAAACCAACGTGGTGCCTAAAGGCAGACGGCAGGATGGAGCTACTGCCAGCTGTGGATCCTTTCTACTCTCAGTTTGTCCCTCATCCTGCACCGTACTGTAGAAAGACCAGAGTTTTGGAATCCCACCTTGTATTTGCGCAGGATGGAGGAATGGTTCATGATCCTCTCCGTGTCCACGCCGTCACGAGGAACAACCACAATCCCGAAGTCGCCCACGATCACCTCCATCTGAGAGCAGAGAGACAACCTTCAGGATGTAAAGTCCTGCGACAGAACCGAGACGCTCCGGGTCCAGGAGGTCCAGCTGTGGACACATCTGGACCTCATGGTGCAGCAACACTTAACCACACGGTTCTGGTTCAGTTTATCATCCGACAAGAACAACAGGAACGTGTGAATTTAAAGGTAATTCAGCACTTCAAACAGCAGAGGGCGCTAACTAACACTGCAGCCAGATGCAGACATCTGGAGGAACATGCTGGACGTTTTGCATCTGTGTTGATCTTCAAACATCTGACATTTAAAGGCTCAGTCAACAGTTTCCATGTGGAGTTTTCATGCATAACCAGAAAACTGTGCATGGAAACACTGGAGGCTGATCATCTGCAGAGAAACGTTCCTGCAACGTCCCATCAAACTGAATCATTGGTGTTCGTTGCTTAAAGTGATGCTGAAGGAACCTTTTATCAGACATGGTGACCAGACAGCTGAGGGGAGGGGCTTGATCTTAGTGGGCGGGGTTTAGTAGGTGTGGGCGGGGCTACATTGTGCTTACATCACTGTCCTTCCACAGGCCAGGGATGCAGAAGGACTCCAGGAGATCACTGCCACACAGGAGCAAGATGCGTAACTCTACAGAGGACGGACAGGCAGGAGGAAAGAGACAGACAGGTCCTGAGTAAACATGACGTCAGCCTGGTGAACTTCACCGCTTCTCCATAAACTTCATGTTTACTGGATCCAAACAAGACCAGGAGGAGTCGGGACACAGCAGGAAGGAAAAGCAGAGCCCAATCCCTCCTGATGCCGGCAGGCCTGGAGAAAACTCACCGATCTCCTCGTACCTCACCGCCGTCCCCAGGTTGGCGTTTTCATCTGAAACAGACCAAAGGCAGACGTGTCAGAGTCTGTCCTCTGAAATGTGTTAACAGGACCTGAAACAAGGTTCTGCAGTTTCAGCTAAGGTGAAAAGTTTAGCGTAAAAATCCTCAAACATCAGAGAAATTCTGTAACACACCTTAATTCACGCTCCAGGTCTGAATGGTGCTGATATTAATATTTTATATTGGTATATTGTTGTTGTTTTTTTGTCTCTCTGATGCATAAAAAGCATTAAGCAAAGCTTTTCCTCAGCAGAACCTCAGCAGAAAATCGGGTTTTCTCACCGACAAACGTGAAGCGCTCCATGTTGGGCCGGGCGCAGCAGATTTTCCCCAGACTCTCGCTGATCTTCCCCCAAAGCTTGACTGAGCAGAAACAAAAGACACGATGAAGTGCGCCAGACTAAAGCAGACGCCCAACCAGAACCAACATGGCGACAGCTTCAGAACCGCGGCTCAGTGATGACGGACCCGTAACGGTAGAAAGTGACCCAGCAGGAATGATAACGACATCAGGTTAAAGCTGCTTTATATTCTGACCGGTAACTAACCGCTCATTACCTGCTGTTATTCTATTCTCTTCTATTCTTTTCTTTTCTTTTATCTGTTCTATTCTATTACTTTCATTTCTATCATATTCGTTTCCATTCTATTATTTTCTATTATTTTCTGTTCTCTTCTATTCTGTTCTATTTGTTTATTTTCTATTCTGTTCTTTTATATTCTATTCTATTCTTTTATATTCTATTCTATTCTGTTCTGTTCTTTTCTATTCTATTCTATTCTATTCTGTTCTATTCTCCAGCCTGTCACAGTGCTTCGTCTCCTGCAGCGTTGGGTCCTTCCTGTGAACTGAGCTGTAGAACCGGACAGAACAACTGAACCGGTTGGACTCACTGGCTGTGGGCTTGTGGTTCATGTTGTTGCGGTCCTGGTAGATGGGCGGAGTCTGGTTCTGTGGTTGACCAATCACAGGCGTGGTGGAGGGCGTGTTGACGTTGGACAGGATGCAGCCGGTGACTCTCTGCAGGACAGAGGCGTTATCAGAGGTTTGATGGTCTTAAATGTGTCTGCAGGTGATTGAGCTGCAGGTAAAGACCTGATGGGGTCAGTGTGGCGGTGGACGATGGGGACTGACCTTCATGAGGTCGCGGTGATGCTCCAACACGCTGCAGGTGGTCTGCCAGGTGTCCTGGTAACTCTCCCAGGGGTCCACCCTGCAGGAGCAGCATCCTCAGTTAAATGCTGACCACCTTCTCCTAGTTTAAGGGATTTCATGTCTACTTTTCTGCTTTTTTAATGTATCACACATCAGATATTTCTCTTTTATTGGTCTGGTGTGTTAAACATGTAAAACAGTTGAAAGCTGCAGAGTTTCACTGCTTTAGATGAAGCAGTTTTAACATGAAGCTAAATCACAAACAGATTCTGTCTGTAAATGAAGCAAACAGATAAAACGAGTCACAGTTTTAGGCCCTGTTGGATGCTGGGAGCCTCACCTGATCCAGTCAGACGACTGGACGGCCAGCTGACACATGGTGAGGCGATGCTGACTCGACACCAGGCCCTGCACACAGAAAACATCTCAAACGTCAGCTCCACAGCAGGAGAACAGGAGATCAGGAGCTCTTCTCTGCAGGCAGCCTGACTGTCAGCATGTAAAACCACAGACAGAGCAGAAACTCTGCAGGACGTCTGCAGAAGGCGGGCGTCGCTCCAAACCGTCACCAGGATCTCAGGAATCTCTCTGAGATGATGGTTTCACCTTTAAAGGTTCAGGATCCAGACTCCATGAGATCAGAACTCTCTGCTTTCAGATTTGAGTATTTCTTCCCCTGCAGCGACAGAACTGAGCAACCGGGCTTTAAAAGGTGAATCTGATGTGGATCAGTGACCCGTCTGTTTCAGAAATCATGTGAGAAGCATTTCTCCTGATGTGAAAAAAGGAGAACGGCTTCCTGCTGAAGCAGAATCTGGATTTCTGCAGCATCTATAATTCATGCTGTTTTTCTGAGGAGGCTGAGAGAAAGTAGGACGAGACCTTCATTAATTCCTGCGCAGCTGCAGCAGCAAACACTCGACGTATGTGAGGCTGCTAAAGGAGGACAGAACAACCTGAGCTGATCTCCAAGGAGCCAGAGGAACCCTCAGGTTCTGGTCCGAGCAACTGAAACGTCTCTGATCTCCACAGACAGCAGAACAAAGGATGGTCTGAGCAGGTTCTGATAAAGATCCTCATGTTACAGTTATTCTGTTAACGCTCCTTCACTGAGCAGCAAACACTTCTTAAGCTGTTTGAAAAGACTCCTTGATGTGGTCATCAGGGCAGCAAGAACTGATGAAGTCATGATCCACACAGCACATATGGGACCCGGGTTGAAGCAGGAAAATATCACTTAGTGTGGAAATTAATAAAAAAAAAAAACCATTTCAATTTATACACAGAAATACAGGAAACCAGTTCAGGCCCATCAGACCAGTTCATCTGATCCAGTTTGATCCTGGTTCTAAAACAGAGAAGTCCAGTTCAGTTTAATAATCCAGCAGGTTACATCAAGTCTTTAACTTCCAGCAATCCCTCATACTGAGCATGCATAAAGCGACAGTGGAGAGGAAAACTCCCCTTTAACAGGGAGGAGAACCTCCAGCAGAACCAGAACCAGGCTCAGTGTGAACGCTCATCTGCCTCCACCCACTGGGGCTTAGAGAAGACAGAGCAGAGACACAGAAAGCTCAGAAGCTCACATTGACCCAGGAGTACTTTCTATGTTAGAGAAGACAGAGCAGAGACACAGAAAGCTCAGAAGCTCACATTGACCCAGGAGTACTTTCTATGTAAAAACTAATAATAGCAAGTTAATGGCAGCAATAGCTCCTCTAGTGGCTTCATCTGGGAGGGACACACAGCTAAGCAGATAAAACAGAACATATGTGGTTCTCTCAACTGGCCGGAAGATTCATCTTGATCGTGATTTAAGCTAAACGCACTTTTAACTTTCCAGGCTGCAGGTTTGTTGGTTGTTACTAAAACTGCAGGAAAGTCCTACGAAATAATTGCTGTGGTTTTGGTTAAAGCTCCCAAAATAAAAGTTGTGAATGCTGCTTGGAGAGACTTGATGCAACCTGCTGGGTTTCCTTAGAGAGGAAACTTTCTCACCAACCTGGATGATCTGATGGAGTCTGACTTTGGAAAGAACCTTGATGATGATGGGATGTTAATTAGTGCTATAGAAATAAAACTTTATTGAAAATACCAAAACAGTTTCAGGCTTCACAGTCTAGAGAGCTGTCCAAGAAAAATGCTGTTTGACTTTATTTAAGGTAAAAAAAAATAAACTTTATCATTTTAGTTGCATCTAAACACCTTTTCAACTCTCTAAGTGCAGGATTGTAGGAAATACAACAATGATCCACGTCCTTGTGATACACATTAGGAAAATAATGCCTCTCTTAAGTCCTTCTGACTGAAATGTTTAATGTTTTCTTATTTTCCTAGGCAGCCTAGAATTACACCAACAGATAAAAAAATAATCTGTTTCTTCACCATACAGGAACTCATTCGTCTGGCTTAAAACATTTTACAGGTAAATTGCTCCAGTGGTTTTCAGTCCCTCAGTCCTGCATGTGTCAGCTGTTTCCCAGCCTCCACACACCTGACTGTAATAAACTGGTGATGAAGAGTCCTCTGCAGTCATTGACTCAGGTCTGGAGCAGAGACATCTAAAACATGCAGGGTCCTGAGGACCAGCACTAAAAACCACCGAGGTTCCATCTGAACAGCCTTAATAACAGCTCCTAGCTGCTGCTCCTTGACCTTTCACAGGGTCAGCAGTCAGGACTCTATGGTGGAGAGGAAACGAGCGTCGGACCGCTGAGCTGAACTCATTACGTGACGGAAACGCTCATGGATGATGAGTCAGATCCGGGCCTGCAGCCTTCTGAACAAGAACTACAAAGCGCTGCTCTCTGCTCTCCGGGCATTTTTGTTGATTTCTGAGAGGGAAATCCCGCAAAGGATTGTGGGATACCTTCAGGCTTCTTAGCACCTGTAAAGGACGTTGTGAGGTTCCTAGGCTAAACTAGCTGTGGGAGGAAGCATCCAGGCTCCTTTCCTGCCTCCTTCCTCACTGACTGCTCTCTTCAGGCACTGATGGACTTCTGCTTTGGCTGGAGAGTCCTGCCTCCATGAGGGGATTCAGACGGAGTCAGTATTACGCTGCAGTGACAGGAAGTAGACGTCCTGCTGTTTCACCAGAGAAGGGAAGCAACACTGCCACCAGCAGGTCACCTTGTGATTTACAGCAGGTGTTTGGGTTTCACTCACCGGTTTTCCGTAGGAGTCATGAACAGGTGAGATGATTCCTCCAATCACAATGAAGCGTCCCGTTTTGTGCAGATATTCTCTGGCTTTTTCTGGAGGAAACACCAAGAAGAACAAACAGGTTTACTGCAAAGCAAAGAGCTGAAATGAAATCCTTTCACCTAAATGTTCAGAAAATGTCTGTAATAAAAAAACAAATAGATCAAGTTTAAATGAAGCATCAGGTTGAATACCTGCAGATTCATCAGAGCTGGAGTCAGCTTCAGATGCTACGTGTCTTTATTTGGTCCCGTATGAAAACAGGATTAATCACCTTCATAACGAGCCTTTAATTAAATCCCTTTATGGAGGAGTCAGAGTTTACCTGATTGTTGTAGTTTTAACTACTTCAGACTTTGATTCTGTTACAGGGCCAAATAAAAGAGAACGTCTCCATCGCTGAGGCACCAGCAGGAGTTTCAGACGACCTCAGTTAATAATAATAATAATAATAATAATAATAATAATAATAATAATAATAATATTAATAATGTAGAGAAACCTGCTAAAACGATGTTTTAGTTTAATAATTACAGCCTTCATAAGCTGCCAACAAGGCTAAATTATCACCAACAAGAATTCAGATTTTAACCTCATCAGATTTTCTCCTCCAAAATCTGGATTTTTCATTTTTATATAAAAAAATGTCGTCATCGTTGCTCTTTCTGTGCATGTCTGCGTCATTCCTGTGTTCATCTAAACCTTTAAATTTCCCACTCATTCTCTCTCCTGTTCCTCAGTCCCAGTTTAACCCCCCAGTTCCTCCTCAGACCAAACAGAGACGCTGCGCTCCATCAGGAGGAAGGCTGTTGGATTACTCACTGAAAAGGTCTCAGTCCATCCAAACTGTTGATAAACCTGAATATTTAAGGAGGTAGAATGAAGGTTTTGGCTTTCTGAGCAGAACGTCTATGTGTGCAGATTTATTCTACATCCAAATGCATCTCACTGGTTCAGAATTAATAAAAATGTCTGATAAATAAACTTTCTGATGTTTAAAGACCTCCATCAGTGACCAACATGGCCGCCTTTCTTCCCTACACCAGTCACATGCCTCCCTTCATGACGTCTGTCAGCTTCTTCTGTTGAAGGTCCAGTCCTGGTGTAGCAGGACCCAGACTAGGTTCTGAGACCTGAACCGGTGTTCTTCACCATGAATCTGCCGTTTGAGAGGAACCCAGATGTTCTCAGCAGGGTTTGGATCATGTGAGGAACGGACCGGACTCGGTTCTGTCCTCCTTGAGGACTTTATTTCCTCCCTGACAGCCTCCGTGCCTTTAGAGGACTTCCTCCTGAAACAAGCGTATCTTCCAGATTTTAACTCTCAGTGAAGTCTTCTTTACTGGCCTCTCCTCCATGAGGCCCGGCTCTGTGGAGCGTACGGCTGATTCTGGTCCCATGGACAGAACCTCTGCAGCGCCTTCAGGGTGACCTTTGACCTCTGATTAAAGCCCTCCTGGTCTGGTCTGGGTGTTCTATCAGAACTCAGGGAGAACCTCATAGATCTGGAAATGTTCTATAACCCAGCCTGACGTGTCTGCAGCTGCTGGGCCCCCAGGAGAGGTCATGTGACCTTAGATCGCACACAGCTGGACTTCATTTCACTCATTATTGGACTTTTAAGGATAATTGGCGGCATCAGAACATTTTGGGGACATAATAGAAAAGGGCCCCGTGCCAATTTTCACTTTTTAATTTTTTTGTTTAGATTTTTGTTCTTTATTTCACTTTACCATCTTATGCGTGAAAATGATATTCATAAAAAAGAAGCTACCTATAAATCATGCACACAGTTGATTAATCTACTGGTTTAAAGTTTGTTTTTCTTCCCTGTAATTTATCTTGTTCTGACCTCCCGGCTCAGATTAAACACATTAACAGCTTTACACACAAAGCGCTTCCTTAGTGGACTAACATCACATAAAGCTTTCATAAACTGAAACAATAAATAATAATAAATCACAGAGAACTCTCTTTATATGTCTTCATTCAGTTAAACTGCTTACTTTACAACACTATATATTTTATTACTTTCTGCTTATATTCAAAAGAGAAACTTCAACTTAACCATAAATAATAGTGATATTAATTTGCATAAATGAGAAAACTGAAACTGAAACTGTTCAGATCAACATGTTTAAGTTCTGCCACCCGATAAATTAGTTTAAGATGAAAGTTAATTAACTCGGTTATTTAATTTGCTCTAAAAGGTGATTAAGACGATCAACGCCTACATTTAGGTCCAAACCCTTTAAATCAGAGGCCTTGGTTTTCTGACTGATTCACCTCCATCTCTGTTCTGGTTCCGTTCTGTTTGGGCCTGTTTGTTCTGTTTATTCTGGGTTTTTATTCAGAGTTCCGCCCAGCCTCTATTGTTTTTATTCTGGCCGTCTATTCTGAGGGTGTTGTCCCGAACCTCCCGCTCCGGTTCTGTTTGTTGTGTAACGCGTTTCAGGGAAAGCCCACTGGACCCTGCGAGGATCTGCGCTGCGCCACACGCTTCGGATCCGACCCGGTTCCTCCAACAGAACCGCCGCTGGTTCCGTGTCGGATTACAGATTTGATGCGCCGCCCGTTTCAGCACCAGCCTGCTGGACAGCACCAGGCCGAACCTCTCGGTCATTCTCAGGGCTGCGTGGTACCAGGCCAACAGAACCGGACCCGGTTCTGTTGGCCTGGTACCACGTAGCCAGTCCCCCCCCCCCCTCCCCTCCGGGCCCAGACGCTCACCGAACATATGGATGTGTCCCTTGGTGATGGGGTTGAAGCTGCCGCAGGACAGCAGGATGACGTGCGTCTTGCTGGTTTCCGTCATGGCGCTCCGGTCCGGTCCCGGTCCAGTCAGGTTCTGTTCGTCACAGACAGAGATAGGCGAGGCTGATGTCGAGTCTGCGGCAGGAGGGGGGGGGGGGGGGGGGAAGGAGGCAGCCTTAAAGGGACAGAGGCAGCGCTGCAGGAGGCTGGGCGCTGCTGCATGTGTCTGTCCCTTTAAATGGCGCACAGCGCGTCTGAATCATCTCCATCACTGATGGATCTCCATCTCCTACAGACTCCCGGAACCTTCTCCTGATCCCGGTGATCAGACCAGTCAGCTGATCACCAGAAACATGACAGGAAATGTGTGATTAGGAGCTTCCTGCTGGGCTTCAGAGGAAGTAAATGCAAAATTTTCTTTTCTTTGTTCATGACTTTCCTGGTAATCTTTATCTGAAGTTCTTCTGACAGGAATTCCTTCAGAAAACTGGAGGAACTGTACCCGCTCTGCTTTGCTGAATCTGTCCTGTTCCTGGTGTAAAAGGTTGTGTGGTTTGCGCTATCAGTCAACACCTGCAGCTTCTAAGCAGCAGCTGGACAACCACTGGACACCTGATGGTCCCACTCAGACCTCTCCACTCCACTCTTCAGCTCACTGTTTGTTGTGGTTCCCGGTGAAGAACCTTGCATCATCTGGCTTCAGTTCCTGTTCTATGAGCTCCGGATCTCACATTCTCCACGGTTGCCTCTGCTGCTCCTTCCTCTCTATCTGTGTCTGGATCATCTTCCCGTTTGAAAACAATAATCACTCTCTCTTATGGTTCCGTGACATTGCCACTCCAGAACCTTCCCTAATCATACCTCTCTCTTCCAGACATCACTAAGTCTCCTGAATCCGAGTCCTATCATTGATACGGCTGCAAATTCCAAAAAAGGGTTAAAAAACAAAACAACTGGACTTTTTCCTAAGTTTGAAGACATTTCGCTTCCCATTCAAGAAGCTTTCTCAATTCAAATGTTGTGGCACAGAGCTGCAAAGTTCCTACGGCAGGCAAGTGCGGCCATTTTAATTCAATTATTAAACTGGCTAATTACAACAAGTGTTTTCAAAGAACCGACCCAAATATCGTTCTTATATTGCTAGACCAGAAGAGTAAAGTTTATCTTTTTTTAGAGTCAAATTAAATTATTCAAAATAATTATCAAACTGCATGACCATCTTTTAATACGACAAATGAGCAAAACTGTGGTTCTACAATGTCTTACACATTCACTTCCTGCAAAAAAGTTATTTAAAGCAGGGCTTTGAACCTGTTCAAGGAACAAAACCGGGAACTTTTTGTATTTTACAGGGAACAGAAACGAAACCGGAAACGTTATTTTTTTTAATGTCCTGGAACTCTTATTTAAAAACAATGCTAACCGGTTAATACCGGTTTTATTTCGTTCCTCAAAGTTTTCGTTGCATAATTAACTAAAAAAAAGGTAATTATTTTCCTGCGCACGTTTAACCTGACTCCGCCAGCTCTATGTCGCTCCGCCTTCTCCAACCAATTTTATTGTCTAGCCAATCAGGACGCAGGGCTGGAGTTTCATAGATGTGACGTAGTGGAGACGCGACCATGACGTGAGACTGTTTTGATAGCAATGGCGGCTCGTCGAGGAAGCAAGCGTTAACATTGATGCTGCTATTTCTTCCGTGTTCTCCAATCTACCTAATATTGTTTTATTAAAAGAACATCAGAGAACGCCTCTGAAGGCTTTTTGTTGGTGGAAACCATGTTTTCGCCCTTCTCCCGACCAGATTTGGCAAGTTTTGTTTTCCGGGGCGCGTCCGCAGCGGACATCTTGTCTGTTAGCGGTTAGCGTGAACTAGGAGGCCTTTAGTCCTCAACGCGGTCGGCCTGGGATCGACTCTGACCCGCGGCGCTTTGCCGCCTGTCTCCCCCCTCTTCCTGTCAGCTCACTGTCAATAAAACGCCACTAGAGCCGCAAACACATAAAAAAAACGTTTTTTTTTTCTTCCTGCGTCGCTCTCACAGTCACGGGTTAGCTTCAGTGTGAGTGGTTGAAATAGCACGTCGATAAAGATGACAGACAAGTGGCTTATCCAATCATATGCAAGGATTTTTGATAAGGACCAGCCTTCAGTAAAGGCAATTCCTATGGAGAGGTCCCAGATGGATGAGTGGAGCTAGGCGGAGCGACATCCTGCTGGCGGAGTCAGGTTAGCGCATGTTACCATCACGGCTGATGTTCACTTCCTGTGTGACATCACATCACACATTCGCTGACTGAATGGAGAGAGAGCGGTGTCTCCATTAGAGCGACACATCTTAAATAAAAGGTAAATTACGATCCATCGTTAAGTAAAACGCTCATTCCAAACACAATATCAATAGCTATATTTGTCAAACGAAAGGAACAAAATTAACCGTTCCAGGAACAGTATTTTTTTATTCTAACCGGTTCGGGAACGTCAATTTATTGGTGGAACTCATAACCAGAAACGTTATAATTCCGTTTCTGTTCGGAACGAACCGCTTGGGAAAAAAAATCGGTTCAAAGCCCTGATTTAAAGTGATCATATTTTGTAGAGCAGGTAAAAAATTTACGTACGATTTTTTGTTTTAAAGAGTTTTACTGGGTGCTCTGGTGGCACAGCAAGTAGAGCAACTCATGTTTGAAGGTCCTTAACCCTCGACTTGGGTTCGACTCTGACCCATGGTCCTGTTCCGCATGTCTCGGCACCTCCTTCCTGTCCCTTCTATGATAAAAGCGAGCCACTGGAGCAGCAAAAAATACAAATAAAAGTTTTATTTATTTTTTGGCCTTTGAGTTCCTTTGACTTGGCAGATTTTGGCAAATGTACCGAAAAGTTTAGTTAGAGGGATGTGTGGGTCCATGAGAGGCCAAAAAGGTCAGGGGTTCAAACATGTCTGACCAGGAAGCAGAGCCGTAGTTTAACACACCTCTCTGCAGCTTCTGTACTGTTACCCATCCATTATCCTATTGAGACGGTGTCTTTCCCACGGCCAAAACTTAACAGATCAAAAACTTATCAAAAAGGAACAAATCATAAAAACCTAATAAAAATCAATACGGTTCACCTTGAACCTAAAAATAAAACAATTAAATGTGGTCTATTAAATATAAGGTCTTTCCCTCCAAAGACTTTGTTAGTTAATGAATTGATTTCTGATAAACAGATTGATTTGTTTTGTCTCACAGAAACCTGGCTACAAGAGGACTACGTTAGTATAAATGAGTCAACTCCCTCCAATTATTCAAATTTCCACATTCCCAGATCTGTGGGAAGAGGAGGAGGAGTGGCAACCATCTTTCAGTCTGATTTATTAATTAGTCCCAGGCCAATTAATAACTACAGTTCTTTTGAACATTTAACCCTCAGTTTCCCTCATCCAAACTGCAAAGCAATAAAACCTCTTCTGTTTGTTGTTTTGTATCGTCCACCAGGCCCTTACACTCAGTTTTTGGATGAGTTGTCAGATTTCTTATCAGATTTGGTGTTAAATACTGATAAGGTTATTATAGTGGGTGATTTTAACATCCATGTTGACACAGAATGTGATAACCTTAGTGTAGCCTTTAAAACTATCCTAGATTCAATTGGTTTTGCTCAAAATGTGCATAAACCGACGCACTCTTGGCTCCATACTTTAGACCTTGTGCTGACATATGGCATTGATTGTGAAGAATTAACAGTATTTCCTCACAACCCTGTCCTATCTGATCATTTTTTAATAACAGTTGAGTTTAATCTAACTGAGTTCTCCACCCCCAAAAGAGGGTTCCATTATAGTAGATCTTTATCGGATAATGCTGTATCAAAACTTAAAAAGTCTATCCCCTTTTTAATATCCCCCGTATTGTAGAAATGCCCTGTAGATGGCAGCAATGTTGTTTCTTCCAATTCACAAATAGATGTCTTTGTAAACGGTATGACTTCGTCATTGCGTTCTGCATTAGACAATGTAGCTCCCTTGAAAAAGAAGGTGATTATTCACAGGAAGCTGGCTCCCTGGTTTAATTCAGAGCTGCGTTCCTTGAAGCACAATGTTAGGAAATTGGAGAGAAAATGGCGCTCTACACACCAAGAGGAATCCTACTTAATCTGGAAGAACAGTCTATTGTTGTATAACAAGACCCTTCGCAGAGTTAGCGCAGCATATTTTTCATCATTAATTGAGGAGAATAAGAATAATCCTAGATTTCTCTTCAGTACAGTTGCCAAACTTACCCAGAGCCACAGCTCTGTTGATCCATCCATTCCCTTAGCTCTTAGCAGTAATGATTTTATGAGATTCTTCATAAATAAAATTGATTCTATTAAAAATAAAATAATTGGCATCCTCCCAAACATGATTACCTCGTCCTCAGTAAGTGAGGCAGCATTGGAGGAATCCTTAGAACCTGTGCAGTGTCTGAACTGTTTAAAAGCAGTAGAGCTTTCTGAGCTATCTAAAATTTTAGCTTCATCTAAACCTTCTACCTGTATGTTAGACCCAATCCCAACCAAGTTGTTTAAGGAGGTATTCCCTCTGATCAGTGGTCCTATTTTAGACATGATTAATCTATCCTTGGTAAATGGATATGTACCACAGGCTTTTAAAGTAGCTGTTATTAAACCTTTACTTAAGAAACCATCTCTTGATCAAGATGAGTTAGTAAATTACAGACCTATATCTAATCTTCTTTTCTTATCTAAAATTCTTGAGAAAGTAGTTGCTAATCAACTATGTGAACATTTACAAAGTAATGACCTACTTGAGGAGTTTCAGTCAGGCTTCAGAGCTCATCATAGCACTGAAACAGCTCTGGTGAAGGTCACTAATGATATTCTCATGGCCTCAGATAATGGACTTGTGTCTGTACTTGTCCTGTTAGATCTCAGTGCTGCATTTGATACAGTTGATCACAATATTCTCCTACAAAGGCTTGAACATACTGTAGGGATTAAGGGAAAAGCATTAGGCTGGTTTAAATCTTATCTGTCGGACAGATTCCAGTTTGTTCGTGTTAATAATAAATCTTCCTCAAACTCTAGGGTCACTTGTGGAGTACCACAGGGTTCAGTCCTTGGACCAATTCTATTTACTATATATATGCTTCCGATTGGCAAAATTATCAGACAGCATGGGATTGATTTCCACTGTTATGCTGATGACACTCAGCTATATTTATCCATAAATCCTGATGAATCCAGTCAGTTACTTCGACTGCAGTCATGTCTTGATGACATCAAAAGCTGGATGACTTTAAATTTCCTGCATTTAAATTCTGACAAGACAGAAGTTGTAATCTTTGGGCCAGTCTTCAAAAAATAAAGTTCTTAATCAATCACTTAATCTGGATGGCATTAACTTGGCCTCTGGTAATAAAGTTAAAAATCTTGGTGTTGTTTTCGACCAAGACATGTCTTTTAAATCCCATATTAAACATATTTCCAGAGTTTCCTTTTTTCACCTCCGGAATATCGCCAAAATTAGAAACATTCTGTCCAGGAGTGATGCTGAAAAACTAGTCCATGCATTTGTTACTTCAAGGCTGGACTATTGTAATTCTTTACTATCAGGAAGTCCACAAAATGCAGTTCGAAGTCTTCAGCTGATTCAAAATGCTGCGGCAAGAGTTCTGATGAAAATCAACAAGAGGGATCATATTTTTCCAATTTTAGCTTCCCTTCATTGGCTTCCTGTTAAATCAAGAATAGAATTTAAAATTCTCCTTCTAACGTATAAAGCCCTTAATAATCAAGCTCCACCATATATCAGAGCTCTGATTACCCCGTATGTTCCTAACAGAGCACTTTGCTCTCAGACTGCAGGTCTGCTGGTGGTTCCTAGAGTCTCTAAAAGTAGAATGGGAGGCAGATCCTTTAGCTATCAGGCTCCTCTCCTGTGGAACCAACTCCCAGTTTTGGTCCGTGAGGCAGACACCCTGTCTACTTTTAAGACTAGGCTTAAAACTTTCCTTTTTGACAAAGCTTATAGTTAGAGTGGCTCATACCCTGAGCTATCTCTATAGTTGTGCTGTGATAGACCTAGGCTGCTGGAGGACATCAGGGTCTAATTTTCTCACTCTACTGATTTCTACTGTTCTTCAGTCTACTGTTCTCCAGTTTCGCATTGTATTACATTGAAATGACTGTCGTCATTTCAGCTTTTAACTTTTTGCTCTCTCTCTTTTTCTTCATAGTAGGTACACCTGGTCTGGCGTTCTGTTAACTGTGACATCATCCAGAGAAGACGGCTCACCCGCTACTACCATCTAATGTAGAACAGATTACTAGATCAATGTGTGCTTCTGTGCTTTTTTGTTTCTCTTGTTGTGTCTCTGCTCTGTCTTCCGTAACCCCAGTCGGTCGAGGCAGATGACCGTTCATACTGAGCCTGGTTCTGGTTCTGCTGGAGGTTTTCCTTCCCGTTAATGGGGAGTTTTTCTTCCCACTGTCGCTTCATGCTTGCTCAGTATGAGGGATTGCAGCAAAGCCATGTACAATGCAGACGACTGTCCACTGTGGCTCTACGGTTCCCCAGGAGTGAATGCTGCTTGTCGGGACTTTGATGCAATCAACTGGTTTCCTTATATAGGACATTTTTGACCAATCTGTATAATCTGACCCAATCTGTATAATATGATTGAACTTGATTTTGTAAAGTGCTTTGAGATGACATGTTTCATGATTTGGCGCTATATAAATAAAATTGAATTGAATTGAATTGAATTGAGGTCTGTCATTACCCCGTGGTCCTCACTAAAGACCTGAGCGGCTTTATCATCCGCCGCTCTGTTCTGTCCAACATCATATTAAACTCTAGACAAGCTGAAGTCCGGATGACTTTTTTTCATTAAAGGCGTCGCTGTTGGTGGACAAACAGGATTATCTTTAGTTTATGGACAGAACTAAAGATCTAGCAGCATCAGGAGGCTTCATATCATGACTTTACTTCCACTAGTCTTTATGTAAATCCAAAAACAGGCTTTATTTGACCCAAACCAGCCTGCATCTGAGCAAAGAACCGACAGAAACACCGACAAGTGCTGCAGTTTCTTAGAAAATCCACATGATGGCGCCATTGCCCCATAATAGAACCAGCAGAGAGCCTGCAGGACACAGGAGTCCTAACAACTGCCTGCACTAAACCCAAATAATCTGATTTATGTAACATAATAAATTAGAAGGAAACATGTGGAGCGGTTCTGGGATCTGGGTTTTAGTCCCAAAATGAGTTAATAGAGTTCCCAGACATCCAGTTAGAACCAGATGTTTTAGTTCAGCATCAGAACCTGCAGGAACGTGGATCTGGACCAGAAACCAGACTCTGGTCCAGATGTCAGGATGTCTGTTCCACCAGGAAACGTCGCTTCATCTTTAGAAACGTTGAAGCAGAATCAGAGCTGCTCAGCTGGTTCTGGTTCTCCTTTTGGTTCTGATCCGGATGTTTCAACGTGAATATTTAGTATTTTACTATCAGAGAAGCATAGACTTCTTCAGCCTCTTGATAATAAACGCCTTGGTCTCAAGGTGAATCATGTTGTCAGAGGTTAAATTGACGTGAAGGTCTGGTGTGCCTGGGTTCTTTTTGTACACACTGATTGATTGATAAATTATTGATCACAAGTTAGGCTGCTAGGATTGGGTGCTAGGATTCAGCTGTTTTTTCTACATAATGGATAAGGGACAAGACTTTTGTCAGAGACTGTAGAAGCAGGGACTCACCACACTGCCTCGTGGTACACCAGTGTTTATGGTGCTGGTGGATGAAGAGTGGTTGACCAGTGGTTATCCAGCTGGACATGTTGGGGCCACTCTGCTAGGCCAACAACCAGATGAGGGAGCTGATGCCTAGATCTGTGAGTTTTGTGGTGAGTTTTGAAGGGATGACTATTTTGAATGGTGAACTAAAGTCTAACCGGATGCAAATTGGTGGGGGGGGAGACAGGGTTAACCCTATTCAAGCACTGAATGGATCTGCCCAAACTTTCTACAGTTGAATAAAAACAAAACTGAATTGATAATCCTTGGACCAATAGAGGAGAGATCCAGAGTTAGCTCACAGCTTCAGCTGCTACAGCTAGGAACCACTGATCAGGCCTGAAACCTGGGAGTAGTGATGGACTCAGACCTGAACCTCCATCTAAAGACAAAGTGGACCTTCTAGAACCTGGAGAACATTTCCAGGATTAAAGGACTGATGTCTCAGCAGGATCTGGAGAAACTAATCCATGTTTATCTTTAGTAGAACTGATCATAGAGAACATGGACCCGGTTCTGAAGTCCTTCCACTAAGACTAAGAACGTAGAGAACATGGACCCGGTTCTGAAGTCCTTCCATGGCTCCCTGGATCTCAGAGAATAGACTTTAAAATCCTTCTGTTAGTCTATGTCATGCTTTTCAGGTGTTTAACCCACATGCAGTGAGCACTCGGGAGAACAAGTCAGAAGTCAGGAGCTTTATTTTAGATAACTAAGAGACCGCCCAGATTGGTGGAGAATTCAAAGTGGCGGACAATAACAGAACTTCAGGTTAAGTAACTAAGGAGACCGCAGAGATCGGCTGAAAACCGAGGCGGTGGGCGACGACCGGACTTCGGGCTTCACAAGAACTTCGGGTTTCTAAAACAAGAGGAAAAGGTTAGAGTAGAACGGTGGATCCGTGAAGCAAAACCACCGGTGCGCCCTTACCGAACTACGCGGGAGAATTGGCCGGAGGGATGGGGGTTCTACGAGCTCTGGTGACCTGAAGGCAGGTGAGCTGATGGACAGAGAGTGGACAGGATCCGGCTGACGGGACTCGGAGGCGTCCTGGACCGATTGCCAGCTAGGGATCGACAAGGGTTTGACGCCAGGGAACCGTTCGGGAGATCAGAGGCTTGAGGTAACCTGAAGCACAGGGAAACACAGAGTTAGCGAGGGGAACGAGAGCTGTCATCAGACAGTGGCCAGCTGAGGCATACCACACTAGGTAAAAGCTCTGGCAGCGTTGTGCTGGCAGTCAGCCGCTTAAATAGTCCCGAGCACCGAACACCTGCCATGGTGCGCCTCCCCGCTCATCAAGGTCACCTGTGGGAGGAGAGGGAGGAAAATTGTTGCACCCTGATTGGACGCAGCCCGCAGAACCCTGACAGTCTATAAATCCCTGAATTAGCACCTAAATACATCACAGACTTGTTATCAGGGCATCAACCCTCCAGACCACTCAGGTCTTCTGGTAAAGCAGCTAAAACTCTGAGTTCCTTTAAATCTAGACTGCTCAGAGCTGCTTTCATCCATAATAACAGGACCACTGACCAACATATTTGATGTTTTCACCTGATGTAATTTAATGTCTGTTACTGGTTTCACAACCAGAGACTGTTTCCATGTGTTTATAGTGTTTTTATATTTTCATGATGTAAAGCACTTTAAACAATCTTGCTGCTGAAATGTGCAGCAAATAAACTTGACTTAAATTGTTTGGGGTAAAGACCGTGCTAAAACAAGAACAGGGGTACAAAGGTATTCATATCAAAAGCATTAAGGTTTCACTTTATATAGACCAAAAAGGAATCAATTTCAGTGAAAAATGGAAGATATTAAAAAGCACAATATGTCCCCTTTAATATTCAAAAGAATTGTAGTTATTAATTGGCCTGGGACTAATTAATAAATCAGACTGAAAGATGGTTGCCACTCCTCCTCCTCTTCCCGTAGATCTGGGAATGTGGAAATTTAAATAACTGGAGGGAGTTGATTCATTTATACTAACGTAGTCCTCTTGTAGCCAGGTTTCTGTGAGACAAAATAAATCAATATGATTATCAGAAATCAATTAATTAACTAACTAAGTCTTTGGAGGGACAGACATATTTAATAAACCACATTTAATTGTCTTAATTACCCTCCTCCTTGGAAGAGCACATCACAGCCTGGTTCTGTTAACTCCAAAGCAGGCGCGGATTCAGGCAGGGGCGCGGGGGGCGTGCGCACCCCCCTTTAGGAGACCAATAGTACTTTTTTTAAGAGGTCGAAATCTTAAACATCCTTCATAGAATTAAGATTAGTAGCCATCACCTGTCATCTAGAACGCACTATGATGCCGATGCGACGGTTGAGACACCGAATATCAGCATGAATTTGAATTGCAACGCCCTGATCTCATCATGTGAGACCTTTTACCAACTTTATCACTTTATTTTCTAAATAACAGCAATTTTTTTTTTTGATTCGTAAACAGTGAACATAAGTAGCCAGAAAAAAAACAGCCGACCGGAATCCGGCGGCCAACGACAGGCAAATTAAAAAATAAGTCAGGTCAACAAGGATCATTAGTTATATCTTAATCTAAAAGGTTTGTGGTGATTTCATGAACTTAGCATTAATCGATAAGGAAATAAGAGCATAAATAGTCGTCTCGATCACTGTGTAAAGACCAGCCATATTAAGCGCTAATAGTCGACATCACATCCTGTGACGTCTCTGTGCGTTGCTGCGCTCTGCGAGCTACAACCGTTTTGCACAGCTCCGATCAACAATTATTTTGGATTTCGGGAGGACATCACGATTGAAATTCGCGAGAGCTATTGTTGAAGCAACAGCGACCACGTGCATTGCAGTTGGATGTTCCAATACATCGGGTAAAAGTGAAAAAAACAAAACAAAACATTAGTTTTCGCCGTTACGTTATCAGGCGGAGGAATATTTCCTCCATTGTCTGTAGTGCGGCAGTTTAAAGCACAAACACGCAACTTTAAAGAAAAAGAAACACCGAGTTCATTTATTGACCAGTATGTAATAGTTTTATATTTAAAGTACTTTCAGCAGTTAGAATTCTGATTTTGACCGGGCTTTTCCTTTAACAAGTTTCCCAATGTCGTGCTGTTGTGCTTTGTACAGCGGTTCCTAATTCAAGGAACCGTTTTGCACAGCTCCAATCAACAATTATTTTGGATTTCGGGAGGACTTCACCATTGAAATTTGTTAGAGCTATTGTTTAAGCAACAGTGACCATGTGCATGGTCGTTGGATGTTCCAATACATAGGGAAAAAGTGAAAAAAAAAAAACATTACGGTTTTCACCGTAACGTTATGAGGCGGAGGGATATTTCCGCCATTGTCTGTAGTGTGGCAGTTTAGAGCACAAACAAGCGACTTCAGATGTTTTGTCGTGTTGTAGCAATAAATCCAAAGTGTAGGCTCATGTCTATAATCTAAATAACACAGATTGAAATGTTTATATCTTGTTTTCTATTCTTCAGTGGACCACCTGGCACAACTACAGAGAATGACCACAGCGTTGACCTGTATGAATGTTCAGATATTGGAGACACACAGAAAAAAGGTACGATTGCTAGAAAATGTTGATAATGAGAAAACATTATCAACATTGTTGATTGTTGATAAACAAGTTGTTTAAAGTTGCAAAGTAATGCAATTGTAGGAATACTTTTACCAGTAACGGGAAAGTTATGAAAATTAGAGTGTTTGATAAGTAATAAAAAGAGTGTACAATTAAAAAAAAAAAGTAAAATTTGTTGCCATTGACATGCATACAATAGTTATTTTGTAGTGTGTATTTTTGGGTCTAAACCTGTTAGTACCACATGTGTTGTACTGTTAAAAATAAGAATGGTATCCTTTATGAAAACATTACTAACTTTTATCAATTGGTAAGGATCCAAATCAATGAATGCTCTAAGCACATGCTTGGAGTCTAAGGGAGTCTAGTTAACATTGTGATATGATAACTACCGATCTGGTGTTATTTGTTTTCAGTGCATTTAATATTTTACAATAAAAATACAATTCACTTTTAAGTAATTTCAGTTTTGTGCACCTGGTCTTATGTGTTCAGTAAATTCAATAATTTCCGATAAAAATACAAAATTAAATTGTTTTTTGGCTCCTCCTAAGATTACAAGGTTCACCTGATCACAAAAATTATTTTCTTTTCCAGATGAACAACAAGGACCGTCTTTCGGTGAAAAGACAACTGAAGAGCAGACGCTCAAACAAGCGGATTTGCCCCAAACAACTTACGACATAGGTTAGTAATAGTTGTATTTGTTTTCAATGTCAAAACAACTCTTTTTTTGTTTGTTTGTTTTACACGATTGACTTTTTTGCTTAATCTTGAAATCTTACATTTCATAATAATTATTTCATAATAAAGCAAGACTATACAAAAGCTTCATATAGGCAGATTTACAACTCCACCATCACCCATACAAAATTGACAATGTAAATATCAATCTTATTACAGATATATCAAAGGCCAAGGACCTGATTAGTGAAATGGACGACTCTGAAAAATTCCAACTTCTTCAGACCAGAAAACCACCCAAGTCTTTCAGTTTCCCTGCCAGAGAATTTAAAGACAACCGAAGAGCCGGTGGGGTGACCAAAAGAACATGCCAGAGGGACTGGCTGGACAAGTATGACCTTTTATCATACTCTGCCCAGGAAGATGGCGTGTACTGTTTGCCATGCATTTTGTTTCCTGTTGAGTCAGAGTAGGAGGGCTAGTATTTTGATAGACCTGCCATTTACTAACTGGAGAAAGTTCACTGAAAGTTCACTAAACTTTTCTATGCCACCTACGCTGACGGGTTGGTGGCATAGAAAAGACTGAGCACACAAGAAAAATAAATCTACCGGTTGAAGGTAAGCAAAGCTCAACGTGTGTCTCGTCTTTCTTATACCACAGCATCACACGTTGAGGGAAGATCATCTTATACATTACCCTCAGCCACCCAAGGTTTCAGGGTAAGAAATTTGGGGGCTCGTCCGGGATAGCACCTCCTGCTGGCTTGGTGCTATCTAACAAAGAACTGTGGGATCCTGACTTTATGTTCCATGAGCTGATGACCTAAGGGCAAGACTTCAGGTATCCAGAGATGACGACGCTACATGAGCTTCAGTGGGAGATCCAGCAGCTGCTTCACCAACTGATTGATGATGCCAGAAGAGAGCTGCTTCACCAACTAGCAGTATCATGCCAAGATGAGGTGGGAGAAGACGCGCCAGGGGAGGAGTCGTCCGAGGTGGAACTCTTTGACTTCATTGTTGACTTTTTAAGAAGTAAATGATAGAGGAATCTGGAGGGCCAAGGGATGTCACGCCTGCTGGTGTTTCGTGACCTCATTGATGAGCTACAGTCAGCCCAAGAAACAGAGAACCTGCATCATTCAGTGGATGAAGAGGAAGCGGCATCAGTGAACGACACTGAGCAGATTGTAGCAGCATCAGTGTCAAGTAAGACAGTGTCATCGCCAGTTATTGCTGATCAGGTAACGGGTTAGTAGAATTGACAGATGTTGCTGCATTACTCCCACGAAAAGAATTTCGGATTCATGCTGGTCAGATCTCAGATTCTGACTCAGACGTGAGCTTTAACTGTTTGTGTAAGCAAATTGATGAAGGATTGAGAGAAGGTTTCACTGAGGCTGAGATTATTAGAACAGTTCTCAGAATAATTAAACCGGGTACATTTAAAGACATGCTGATAACAAAAGATAGTCTGACTGTAACTGAGCTGAAGCGTTTTCTCATAGCACATCTTAAAGATAAGAGCAGTACTGAATTAAAAGTGCCTTGAGATGACATGTTTCATGATTTGGCGCTATATAAATAAAATTTAATTGAATTGAATTGAACTTGAGAGCCTACTACCAGAACACCCTCTCAAAGTCACAGCAGCAAATGGAACCGAGGTGCCATTTGTTGGGTGGATAGAAGTCCTGCTTGAAATCAAAAGTATCAAATATGGTTCTGTTGCTCTCTATGTTCCATTGCTTGTAAGTCAAGAGAGTATAAGCAGCCCTTTGCTAGGTTTTAATGTGATACAAGAAATCATAATGGGAAACACTGACCAGACAAACAACATCAACTTGGTGGACTTACTGTCAGAGGCTTTGAGAATCCAAAAAAATAGTGTCAAAACTCTAGTCTCTGTGGTTTGCACTATGCCATCTCAGGAAGAATCAAAGAGTTCAACAGTGAGAGTTGGAAAGAAGGGTCTTAATGTTCAAAGTGGCCAAATCTGTGAAGTGAAATGTCGCATCAGAACTCTTCCAGGAGGAGGAGTAATGTTGTTTGAACCAGACATACAGAGCATCGCGCCAGACAGGTTGGAATTATTCCCTGCTCTGGTTGACGTACCTGTTGGAGCTTCAAAAATGGTGAGAATTCCAGTCCAGAATTCAACCAACCATGACATTTTCTTATCTCCAAGGACAGCTTTAGGAGTCATTGAGGAAATTGATGGAGCCAAGTTTGTAAACATCTCGCCATCACCTCATGAACACGCTAGTGGACAGAATGATCCACTCTTGTGCACCACCTATGTGAACTCACTAAGTGATGGGGACTCCACTCGAAAGAGAAACCATACACCTTTACAAGAGAAATGGCATCCAAATGTTAATCTGGATCATCTCCCCGAGCGTAAACAGGATATGGTACGCAAAATGTTGTATGAAGAATCGGATGTGTTTGCATCTGAAGCAGGCGACATTGGATGTATTCCTGGTTTACAGCTCCAGATCACCACAACAGATAATACCCCTGTTCAAAAGAATTATAACTCTATTCCTCGGCCATTGTATAAAGGGGTTAAGGATTACATCTCCAACCTTTTGGATAGAGGGTGGATCAGAAAGTCAGTTTCAGCATACTCCTTACCTGTTGTCTGCGTGCGAAAAAAAGACCTGCGTCTTTGTGTTGACTTCCGTGAGCTCAACCGTAAAACCACTCCTGATCGCCATCCAGTACCACGCATTCAAGATCTGTTGGACAGTCTTGGAGGAAATTCATGGTTCTTCATTTTGGACCAAGGAAGTGCATATCACCAAGGGTTTGTGAGTGAAGAGTCAAGGCATCTGACAGCATTTAGCACACCCTGGGGTCTCTACGAATGGATAAGAATCCCATTCGGACTGACCAATGCACCAGCTGCGTTCCAGAGATGTATGGAAGGTGTATTAGAAGGCATCAGGGATGAGTGCTGCGTACCTTATTTAGATGACGTCCTCTGTTACTCAAAAACATTTAAAGAACACGTCGATCATTTGAGACAAGTTTTCCGCAGAATGCGACAACATGGCATTAAACTTCGACCAGCCAAATGCGAGCTTTTCAAGAGACAAATTCGTTATCTGGGATGAATGGTTTCAGGAGAAGCCGTTCAGATTGACCCAAAAGATTTGGAAGCTGTAATAGCTCTGAAGGAGAAAAAGCCTCACACAGTTGGAGAAGTTCGGACATTGCTAGGTTTCCTTAGTTATTATCGATCCTTCATTCAAGATTTCTTACGACTCGCGAGACCTCTGTTTGAACTCCTTCAAAGCTCAGCCAACACAAGTAAGACCAACAAGCCACAGACGTCTAAGAGTCGAGGTTGTAAAATGAAAGAAAGCACAGGTCAGCTTCCCTCTCGCACACCTGTGACATGGACAACTGAACATCAGGCTGTGCTGTCCAAGCTGGTGGAGATGCTGATTAATCCACCCATCCTAGCTTATCCAGACTTTGATCGTCCATTTGTTTTGCATACAGATGCGTCAAATGAAGGACTCGGAGCGGTCTTATATCAGTCCCAAAACAACTAGCTGCGTGTCATTGGCTACGGATCTAGGACCTTAACACCTGCTGAACGTAACTATCATCTTCATTCAGGTAAACTTGAGTTCCTAGCACTCAAGTGGGCCATTTGTGATAAGTTTTGAGACTATCTGTATTACGCACCAACTTTCACAGTCTATACAGACAACTATCCCCTGACCTATATTTTGAGTTCTGCCAGGTTGAATGCTGTAGGTCATAGGGTTGGGGAATTAGCCGACTTCCACTTTGATATGAAGTATAGACCGGGGAAGAGGAATGCTGATGCAGATATGTTGTCCAGATACCCAGTAGGCCTTGGACAGTACATGAAAGATCATAACGAGACAGTGTCTCCTGAAGTTGTGTCTGCAGTGTGGCAAGGCAACAAAGCAACACAAAGCAATGATGTTCCCTGGATTGCTGCATTACAACTTGCTGATGAAAATGATGCTAACCTACCTGACAGTGTCATGACCATTATGCCTGAAAACATCAGAGTAGCGCAACAAGAAGATACTGCTATTAAAGAGATTGTGTCATTAAAACAAAGAAATTGGAGTCCAAATGAAAAGGATAAAAGACTCATGGATAAAGACACAAGGAGACTGTTGTACGAGTGGAACAAGTTAGTTGTGGAAAACGGACTACTTTTCCGGAAAACAGTACTAAAAAGACAACTAGTTCTCCCCGAAAAACTCAAACCACTAGTGTTGAAGAGTTTGCATGACGACATGGGCCATGTCGGGCCTGATAAGGTGATTCATCTTGCTCGAGAACGCTTTTACTGGCCGAACATGCAACAAGACATTGAGGATTATGTGACCAAGAAATGCCAATGTATTAAACAAAAACATCCCAATGTCCCACAGAAAGCCCCAATGGGATCCATAACAACTAGTGTGCCATTTGAGTTGGTCTCAATTGATTATTTGCATTTGGAGCCAAGCAAAGGAGGATATGAGTTTATCCTGGTTGTCGCTGGTTGTCGCTGACCATTTTGCACAAGCGTACCCAACGAGAAACAAATCCGGAAAGACAGCAGCTGAAAAGATATTCCAAGATTTTATTCCTCGGTTTGGGTACCCAGACTAACTACATCATGATCAGCGACGTGAGTTTGAGAATAACTTATTCCAAAAAATTAAAACAACTCTCAGGAATTTCTCACTCACGCACCATTCCCTATCATCCGCAGTGCAATCCAGTGGAGCGACTGAATCGTATTCTTCTCCAGATGTTGCGCACCTTACAAGAGGAGAAAAAGAGTGAGTGGAAAGATCATCTGCCACAAATCGTGCATGCATATAATTGCACGAGGCACAAAGCGACAGGATGCTCGCCTTTCTTCCTATTGTATGGCAGGGCTCCACGTCTACCAGTTGATTTGCTCTTTGGCACCAGGAGAGAGACTGAAGACTGCAACCATCAAACCTTTGTTAAAAAGTGGGCTGAAAGGATGCGTGTGGCGTACCAAATAGCTGCTAACAACAGTCAAAAGACTTCAGCTAAAGGCAAAAAGCAATATGACAGACGTGCCAGAGTTGTCGCTCTCCAGGCAGGTGATAGAGTCTTGGTGAAAAACCTCTTAGAAAGGGGAGGTCCAGTTAAACTCCGTTCATACTAGGAGCAGACAGTGTACCGCGTGATTGAAAGAGTGGGGGATGGATGTAGTGTGTTATCCCTTCTGCCATTATCTGTTGGGGGCAGCTTCAGATTAACTTGAAGAACGCTCTGTTCTAGGGACTCCTCTAGAACCTCTGGAGTTGATTTTAAATGGAAGCATTCTTCATAAATGAAGAACATTATGGACAGCCCTGAGCCTCCTCTTCATCAGACTATCAAAAACAACAGATTGTCTCCTGGATCTCCTGTAGAGGTCAGTACTGCAGCTGATCTGCTACTGAGTTGATGATAGAGATGTATTAAAGAATTGACCTGGTTGCTGTCACCCCAGGTAAAAAAAAATTCTGAATAATGTGTTGTTTCTATTGTAGACTTCTGTAGTAATAAAAAGACTCTTGAAACTAAAACTATATATTTTACCATATTTAATCTAAAAGGCAGAGGAATGTTTACTGCTTCAGTACTGGACTCACATATACAACAACGCATGCATGATTCTCTTGTAGGTTTCCTCTATGGCATCATATTTGTTCTTTTGACTTGAGCGAGCAGGAACCAATCCGTGCGTGCAGTGAGACAGGTTTTCAGCGTTTAAACATCACACGCGCACGCTTAATACCTGTCTGGCACGCGCTCAACTCTGATAAACTCTTCTCAACCCACTGTCCTCGCACTCGGTTCTATCTCTGCACATGCTTAGTTTCGTGTCTGTTTGCGCGCTCGACCTGCTCCTTCCACACTCAACCCCAGCTGTGCACTCGCTTGGCTGTTTTTCGCTCACTCAGCTCTGTCCGAATTGGTTCCTGCGTGCTCAAGTCAAAGGCACAAATATAATGCCATATTCCTCTGGGTGTTCCTACCACTTAACACATGGATCCAGGGGGGTTTTATTCAGTGTATTTTCTGGTCCCCAAAACGACTGGGGATCTTCGTCCAGTTCTGGACCTCAGGGGGCTCAAAACCTACCTGAAGGGGCCCACTGTCCCCTCTGGTTCTCCCTGTCACACAGTTCCTGTGCTATGGGATGCGATGCGCTGGCCCACGATTGGCCCAGAACTTCCCGTTGGGCCTGATTCCTCAGACCCTCCTGCAGGTTCTCCTGGAAGGGCACAGGCTCCTGCTGGTAGCCCCCTTCTGGCCGGCAAGGACCTGGTTTCCTATGCTGTGCAGGCTTCGTTACAGCTTGCCGATGTGCCTCCCATCCAGGAGGGACCTCCTATCCCAACTGGGGGGTCGGGTTCTCCACCCTGACCCGGGCCGCCTACGCCTATGGCTTTGGCCTCTGCAGGGTCCGACCCGGCATTCTACCAAATCGGGGGCGACGTGGGCCACGCAATAGCTCATGCATGGGTGGTAGCTCATGCTACCTGGTGTGACGATAAGGGGCTGGACCCCATACATTGTCCCATTCAACCCTTACTGGCCTTCCTTCAGGGGTTACTTAACCGGGGGCGGTCCCCTTCCATCTTGAAGGTCTATGTGGCTACCATTTCCCATTGGCACACTGGGTTCAATGGCTGCTCTGTTGGAAGTTGTAGGGACATAGCACTGTTTCTGAAGGGCACTAGACGTTTACATCCTCCAAGGCGTTGGGTTGTGGGGGGGATATCTGTGGCATACTCTCTGCAGGATCAGCCCCTGCCTCAGGGAGTGCGTTCAGTCCCTCGGTATTGCTGGCTCACGAGAAGATCGAGGGACTGAACTACCGGTGTCACGTGCCTATATAGGCTTCCGCTGATCACCGGTAGGTCACAGGTGACTTTGTTGATACTAATTCTCGAACTGCACAAGTGCAAGAGTGATCATTCAGTGCTTGAAGCACCGCCTTTGGCGGTCATCCGGGATTCATAGAATCGTATTTACATACGTAACTCTTGTTAACCGTTAACTACTTTTGGTCATTATTCCAACTGAGAATTAGATTTTTTGTTGTACAACACATTTAAATGATTATTAAATCATTCTTTTGATCTTAAAGCAATTGCATATTGGTAAATTGGGACTATAAAACCTGTTTTGTTAATACAGTTTAGGTCTTTTGACTTCGTTGAAATTGATACATACAGCCTTAGTGTCCAACGAGGTTGATGAGAACGGATTCGTTGATGGCGAGCCTTCCCAGTCGGATCGTGAGCTCTACCACATCATTCACCAGATTCTGTGGAAGGATTGTGTCAGTTCGCTGACAGACATCAAGAGAACCCACTTTGGATACAATCCCTGACTTGACTTATCCCCCTGACCAACTGACTAATGGACTTGAACAATTATTGAAGTCTGGAAGCTACAGATTCCAGAAGAACATTCTCCAGAAGGACATTTTATTTTCTTAGTTTTATTTTGGGACCATAGGTATTGTTATTTTTGGATTGTACACTTTTCCATATTTGTTACTAAAGGTACATTTAACTACAAATACCTGTTTCCATCACTTATTGCTATCTTCTCAGCTCCTATGAAAGTTTAATAATGATCTCCTTGGTCTTTTTAACATTCAGCATGTGGTTACTTGTTTTGCTAAAGTCCAAAAGGTGTTGCACCTACCCTATAAAAGGAGTCTCATCCTCCTCACCAATTATGCCCGCTAATGTTGTGTTGTGTGCAAACTTCACATTGTCATGTAATAGATATGGGAGACTTGGGTGTGCAGTCATGTTTCATTAGGGTAAACAGGACACAGCCTTGACGGGACCAGGTGCTGAGAGTAAATACACTGAAAGATTTTTTTAATGTTTGGGAGGATGCCAACTATTTTATTTTTAATACAATCAATTTTATTTACAAAGAATCCCATAATTTCATTACTGCTAAGAGCTAAGGGAATATATGGATCAAAAGAGCTGTGACTGGGTAAGTTTGGCAACTGTAATGAAGAGAAATCTAGGATTATTTTTATTATCCTCAATCAATGATGAAAAATATGCTGCTCTAACTCTGCAAAGGGTCTTTTTATACAACAATAGACTGTCCTTCCAGATTAGGTAGGATTCCTCTTGAAGTGTAGAGCGCCATTTTCCCTCCAATTTCCTAACAATGTGCTTCAAGGAACGCAGCTCTAAATTAAACCAGGGAGCTAGCTTCCTGTGAATTATCACCTTCTTTTTCAAGGGAGCTACTTCCACAGTGTGCTATCAAGTTCTCCAGAGTCCTCCTAATGACCACATTATTTGACTCAGGTGTGTTGAAGCAGAGTAACAAATAAAAGTTGCAGGACACCTGCCCTCGAGGACCAGGATTGGGGACCACTGGTCTAAAGTATGGAGTCAAGAGTGTGTTGGTTTATGCACATTTTGATCAAAACCAATTGAATCTAGGATAGTTTTAAAGGCTACACTAAGGTTATCACATTCAGTGTCAACATGAATGTTCAAATCCCCCACTGTAATAACCTTGTTAGTAGGGATGGGTGCTTTTTACATTGAAATTGATACAGTACCGATGCCTGGTACCTGGTGTCATGATTTGTCTTCATGACCCCGGAGAGAGAACACACACAGAGCTGGTCTTGAGAGTGTATTGCAAGAAGGAGTAGTGGAAAGTGAAAACCAGAGTCAGTTACCAGGCTGGAGTTGATGATTTCCAGGAGCAGGCTGACTGGAGGAAACCAGAGAACTGAAGCACAGGGGTAACAGGAGTTCCAACAGCAAGGCAGAGTTCTGGACTAGACAGGCGTTGTGTGAGTGGAGGTTGCAGGTGGAGACTGCAGACGACCCGGGAATCAGTACCGGTACACAACAGTACCTATTTTTGGTACTTTTGTGTGTTTATATTGTAATAAATCTTAATTTAATAATAAAATCTTTAATGTCTCAATTTTACATATTTATTTCTCAATATATAAACTTTTTTGGGTCAACAAAGGAACCTTATTAATTATCTATGAATTGTAATACATTGCCTGAATCGACACCACATAAAATTCTTTTTTACCAGAACCACAGTTATCAAAGGCACACAGAGTGAACAAAGTGAATAATGGACTGAAGTTGTGTGTGAATCAAATGCGGGGAATTATTTTGGTGCAGTTTCAACGAAAAAAAAGAGACTGTTAAAAACACATTTTATCCCGCTAATGTAATCAAGGGCAGGATACATTTGCAAAAGAGTTGAATACATTTGCCAGAATTTCTGTTTTAATTGTGAACCAGCTCTGCTGATTAAAAAAAAATGTCACAAGGGAGAAAATTTTCAAGCGTTTACTCAGTTTTATATACTTTGACTAATAGTACTTCTATGGCAACATTAAATCAGATCATTACAAACCAGGTCTTTATTGCCTTCATCTCAGTCTTTAATTTGGTTATGCAAGTTACTCACCCGATCATGGGAATGTAAGAATATCATTCAAAAACGACAGTTTCAAGGATAAAAATTTATTATACCACCGCAATCCAGCCAGAAGTGAACATTGAAAAGAACACATAAAAACTTCCTTGTAGATCACATTTCTACTTGAAATGCAAACAACCTCCTCTGTCTTCTCATAGATTACTCATCATCAACTTTATGAAAAATTTATATTTTTATTGGCTGGATGTAGGTTTCTGGACTTTATGAAGCCCACATTGTAACACACCATAAAATATCAAGAAAGAATGTTAAAACATCAATATCTGTTAAACAAAATTAGCAAAAAATAAACAGAAATTATACTTTTTAATTTTGGGCTTCATAAGGAATACCTCCGAGGTTCATGTTCGATCTTTTCATGTTGGAATTTATAAAATTCTGCTTCTTTTCAACACAATTTTCAATTCTTTTACTGCTGTAAATGACTTAACACATGTGTATATTGTGGTCCACACAGACTAACATAATACCCATCCCCATAAGTACAGTACTATTTTCAACATTTTCTGATATACAGTAAAAGCCAGTCTTAAAATGTCAGTTAAATAAAGTGATAAAAGTAATGAAAATGTATTACTTTAAAAGTACCGAATTGAAACTTTAGAAAGACTGACTGTCAAAAACACTACTACCCTACTGTGTTTCAAACCAACACCCCAGAGGACTAATAGGTAAACTAAAAGATGATAAAAATGAAACAAAAGCAACACATTTTCCATATATATACCATATTCCAGTCCCTAACATAACAGCAAAAAAAAGGTAACTTGTCGATGTTACGCAAATGGTTTGTTTTTCTTTCCAGTGTCTAGTTTGAAAAATACAAAAATCAAAGATTTAGCACATGAAAAACAAACAATAAAAATATTTCAACAAAGCATAGTGGGGGGTTTTTTGTTTTACAATTTTCTCATCTCTCCAAATTTTGCTAAAAGATAAACAGTTGCTAAAATCTAGTTGCATTAAATAACAGTAAAATAAAACAACAATTAAAAACAGGAATATTTTGAAAAGAAAAAAAAAATATTTCAACTCTTTACTTTTTGGAAGCAAAGTCTTTCTGAATGAAACAACTTCTATTTCAACTAGAACATTTCTGTTTAGTGGGCAGAAAGGAAGTTATTTAACTTAATTATTATTATGACCAAAGTATTTTATTTGTTTTTAATTTTCCCAAATTTCCTTATTGTGGGACACGAAAGGAATTTCTTATCATAACTAACCTCCTAATTGATTTCTTTGGCAAACTTGATTAACAGTAAATAACTAAGGTTGGAACACTGCGTTACACTGAATCACCGAGTTAACATGAAATCATTATATTGACAATATAGTTTGATATGCTAAAATGGTCTAAACTATAGCATGTCAAAAATGATGGTTAAAAGCTTTACAAATGTTTCAGCTAAATTAAATACAAACAGACCTTCTGCAGTAGATCTGGATAAACAACGATTCAAATATATTGGCTGTAGATCCCTTTTGATGGTAAAATATTGTTAAGATGATTTGTAATCAGTCTCTTTGACAGTCAGGCAGGTGGAAGTGCTGTGCAGTTTCAGTTCCTCTTGTTGACCAGCAGGGTTTCCACTATGAAGGGAAAATGAACACTTGGGTCAGTTAGGTGGTACAAGAAACTAATTCTCACATCAAAATCTTATTACGTCACCATTAATACAGCCCGAACCGTAGGCTATACTCCCACAAACTATATATCAAAACGTGCGTCTCGACGACGCGAAGTGTGCTATTTGTACTTGACACCATTTAAAGTTACCGTGGTGACAAAATTAACCAAAAACCACTTCCAAAACCACTTCCTAGACACAGTTGACCTCTCTATAATGCAGAGTTCAGCATGGCACTTTTTTTTGGTACAGTGGTTTAGGTGTTGGGCTGGTGCACCAAAGGTCACAGCAAGAACTACTGCTCATTAGCAGGCGCAATATGGACTTTTCAGCTCTGCAGCGTCTCACATCAAAAAACAACAAAGTTTTCCTGAACGGTAGGTTTTGATGAAAACAAATCCTACATATCACGCACATTGCGTCATAAACAGCTGCCGACCCTCGTATCTGGCTGATCGGTGCAGCGTCTCTCCAGCACTTATTTAGAATTTTTTTAAATCTATTTTTCACCGGACTTTTTCTTCCAAAACTGCACCGCGTTGCTGCACAATAGCACACATGAGTTTCTGGACCTTCGGAGCTATAACAGTGATACATTTATCGCTGATATTCCCGTCATCCTAGAGATCTCCAGAACACTGGATCCTGCCGACTTCTCCCGGCCGGGCGGAAGTGCAACTCAGCCGGCGACCGGAACGTAAACAAACCCGGTGAACTGCGGAGGGGGGTGCGTGCTAGGCTAAAGCTAACACCACACTGGCTATCTTTACTAGAGTGACCAGACGTCCCCGATTTCCGGGCACTGTCCCCGTTTTGGACCACCTGTCCCCGCTAAAGCTGTCCCCGGAAATGTCCCCGAGTTTACCGAGGGGAAAATGTTGCGCGTAGACTGTTATTACGGTAGAGCTGTTGCACGCAGAAACAGGTGTTATGGTAGCTGGTTGCGCTGCTGATAATATAAAGATGAGGAACAGAGCGCACCACTAGACGGGCGGTAATGATCTTTTTGGATGTGGTCAGCACCCATTAAAACACGAAGAAGAAGAAGGGCGCACCACTTTTAAAACAGAAGAAGAAGAAGTGGAAGTTCGTTGTCATAAACGGTGATGGGGAGCTGCTGTGTTATGGTAAGTGTGTTAAACAGATCAGTTTATTTGGATCGGGCTGATCCTGTGATAAATGTTCGTGTCCAGGTTAAATAAAATAATAAGTAAGACAATACCACGAGTTGCTGCTCACCTGAGTAAAAGACACTCAGATAAAATGTAACAGAATGATTGTAAACTCCTTGTAAGGCGCTAATCTGGTACGCTGGTTCTCCAGGGCTCAACAAGGGTTCATCTAAAGATGTTTTAGAACCTTTAGTTTATATTTCAGATAGTTAGTTATAAGTAGAGTTATGTGGTTTTATGTTTTTTGGATACAATCCGGGTTAGCACCCGAACATCCCTTTCAGACAGCTTCCTCTTGCGTCCACAGTTAATCCTGTTAGATGTGGTTGGTCCTTCTTGGTGGTATGCTGACATTACCCTGGACACCGTGGCTCTTGATAAATCACAAAGACTTGCTGTCTTGGTCACAGATACAAGGCAAGGGAAATTTATTTATATAGCACAATTCAGTACAGACACAATACAAAGTGCTTTACATGATTAAAATATAGCAAAATAAACGCAAGTGGGGATAAAATGTAGATAGAAAATAGAATAAAAGCAAGTAGAGATAGAATGTAGAAACAAAGAAGAACATTAAAAACATTAAAACAGTTTAACTAGAACATTCAAAGGCAATTTTAATCAAATGTGTTTTTAATCTTGATTTAAAAGAACTCAGGCTTTCCGCACTTTTACAATTTTCTGGAAGTTTGTTCCAGATAAGTGGAGCATAGGAACTAAATGCTGCTTCTCCTTGTTTAGTTCTGGTTCTAGTTCTGCAGAGCAGGCTGGAGCCAGAAGACCTGAGTGGTCTGGAAAGTTGATACACCGATAACAAGTCTGCGATGTATTTAGGTGCTAAGCCATTCAGGGATTTATAAACTAACAGAAGTATTTTAAAGTCTATTCTCTGACATACAGGGAGCCAGTGAAAGGACTTTAGAACTGGGGTGATGTGCTCTACTTTCTTAGTCTTAGTGAGGACACAGGCAGCAGCGTTCTGGATCAGCTGCAGCTGTCTGATCCACTTTTTAGGAAGTCCTGTGAAAACACCGTTACAGTAATTTATTCGACTAAAAATAAACGCATGGATTAGTTTTTCCAGATCCTTCTGAGACATCAGTCCTTTAATCCTAGAAATGTTCTTCAGGTGATAGAAAGCTGACATTGTCACTGTCTGTAAATGCTTTTGGAGGTTCAGGTCTGAGTCCATCACTACTCCCAGGTTTCAGGTCTGATCAGTGGTTTCTAGCTGAAGCGACTGAAGCTGTGTGCTAACTTTTGATTTCTCCTCTATTGGTCCAAATATTATTACTTCAGTTTTGTTTTTATTCAATTGAAGAAAGTTTTGACACATCCAGCAAGATGTGCACCAACAATTTGTCCTCCTTTGAACTCACCCATGTCACCCATAATGTTGTGTGCATTGCAATATTTTGAGCAAAACTGTGCTCTTACCCTGCTAATTGGACCTTCACACTCTGCTCTTATTGGTTTAATGTGCAATTAATGATGATTGGCCACCATGCTGGTCCAATTTAGCCATGAAACCTCCCACACTAAAATCAGAGGTGTTTCAGTTTCATTGTCAAACCCCTGTATATATTGTATTTCACTTACTGAATTGAGTTACTGAAATAATTGTCTATACTTTTATTTATTAAGATTTAATTCTAGTGTTTATGTAAGGCAGAGGTTACAAATGTAAACGTTACGACCTTTTGTTTGGACCGTTTTTGCCTTTTCTTCTTTCTATTAGAAACGGCTCTAAGAGAAGAGGTGGAAACAATGCCCCCAAAATGACGCTTGTGGCCAAAAAGTGTATTATGTCAGTAGTGGTTTAGGACTACCGTAGCAAATGAATGGCAAACTTTGATTGTCGGCTGTCGCCAATTAGGTCATTAGCTGCGTCTCAGATCGAAATACGCAGTTTGCAGCTCTGCAGACGCAAAGTTTTCCCGGTCGGCAGGTATTGATGAAGACAAATCCTTTTCACTCAGAAGATTTGATTTAAAATCCCCAAGCGATGAGAGACTACGACCAAGGAACTCGGAAGCTTTGCCTTTGACGGTTATGCGCACCACCAGGCGGGCGCCTTCTTCAACTTCTTCAGAAGTTGAACGATTCTAGTTCATGTTATCACTCACAGAATAAGACAAATAGAATATTGGCGATACTGGGCACAAGAACAAACATTATTGTCTAGGAGAAAAGGGAAAAATAATCTCCTGGAAGAGAGGGCTACAAATCAGAAATGTTGGCAACAGTAAAATTATTGTTCATTAGTTGGAAACAAAGGATGACCGACTAACTGCTGAACTAATGAAAGCTCTTTAAAAGCTGATATAGATAACGTTGTATTTTTATTTGCAGGATAAAAGGCCTTTGGGCAGAAAGGGGATTAGAAGTTTTAGCTGTTGATATCAACACAACCAAAAGGCTTCAGGATATCTGATTCTAAATGTGTTAATTTCTTGCCTATATTCAGTTGGTAGGGAGGCCAAGACAGCATACATTTTGTGTTATGTTTTTTATAGTACTTTTCTAAATTCGATGGTTTGGTAAAAGTTTGTCAAGTGGATTTTATATCTATGCTAATTTTCAGTAGATTATGTTTTACAAAGTGAATTAAAACAGTTTCATTTTAGTAATTGTACATGTCAGAGTTCTCCTATATAGAGTGTACAATAACCTGATTATAGAAAATAAGGTAAAAAATTAAGCTTTACAGTCACCCGTCCACTGACTGTGGTATTTATGATTAAACTGTTGTCACTGGAATTAGTTATAATATAAAAATCTGTAAAGCAACGAGCACTGCATTAGATTGTCTATGTATAGTATATTTACATATTTAACCTGAAAACTATCCCTCTATACCAAATGTAATTTAACCATTACCTGGTTTTTATGTTCGTACTCTGATGATTAAAGCGTTTGTTCATCCTTTTAAATGTACTATTTAGGTTCTGTTATCAGGAAATACCGAAAACAATCCTAATAATATTGCACTTCTTATCACTGAAAACAATTTAAGTACTTAGCGGTTCACCGAGGTTAGGAATTGTTGCCTTATCAAGTTAAACATCCTGGAATAGTCGCTATGCTACAATGATTGCAACTATTTCTGTCTACTCACCAGGTAAACTTTACAACTTGATATTAGGGGAGAATAGTAGCTGAAATGTTTTACAGAAAAAAAATCATAGAATATCCCTTCCTGCCACAGTTTAAAATCAAGCATGTTAGGTCAATTACAAATGTTAGATTTCTCTCTGTTATGATTATGTGAGAGAATGATAGTTTGTTTTGGTCCTATGCTGAAGAACAAAGGACGTGACCATGGCTTGCCATGTCTCCAGCCCATTCAGCAATTTAACCATTTCCAATATACTATTAGATGCTGAAGACAGCTTTAAGTAGTGATCAATAATTAACAAAACAAAAATCATCCGATTAAAAACACATTTAGAAAATCAGTAAATTATATTTCATCTCACCTTTTCATGAAAGGAGGCTGAACACCTGCTTCCTGTGTGGATCATTCTGGTCCTTGTAGCCCAGGTTGTTGATCCATTGTGTGATGGTTGACAGATGGTCATTAGTCATGACACCGCTGCCTTCCAGCTGGGTGAACCATTGCTGAACCATCTGTGTGCTGAGTTGCTGAAAACTTTTTTCAAACATGGCAATCCGGGTTTTACTCTTCTTAACGTTTGGAAATGTTTTGGTGTTACTCTGCTGATATCTGACCATTGCCCTCAATGTCATCAGTTTAAAGGTTCCAACAACATCATCTTTGCTTATCGTGGTAGCCAAGCATAATCTCAAAGCTTTCGGCTCAGGAGAGGAAACATCATCAATTACATCTTTAAAGTTGTAATCAGTTGGTGGTCTGAGGTCTTCTTGGTTCTCAGCACCAGTTGTTTGGCCGGGATCTGAAACAGGTGAATATTTTCTCGCTTGCAGCATTGCCTCAGCCAGTTTGCTGTTCTGGTTCAGTGTTTTAGCTTCAGCTATGCTTCTGGTCGGGGGGTGCTGATCTGCATTGACAATGCTTTCAACTGCTGGAATAACTGTTTTCTTTAAACCGGTTATGAAGCGTCCGTCAGTTTGACTTAACCTTACGTATATATACGTAAGGTTAAGTTTTTTTTTTTTATTCACATTTAAGAGAAAATCGGAAAAGGTTCTGATCACTTTTCAAGCGCCCTCCAACCCGGAAGTCGTGACGTCAGTACGTGAACGTTCATCTCAACATGGCGGATTACTGCACTACATGCGATAGCCAAAACGAGAAATCTGAAAGCGAAATTTCGACTTCAACCGAGCGATTCCTACCAGGAGACCATTCTGATGTATCGGAGGAAGAATATTTGTGTCTGGAGCCTCACATGTTCGACCCAGACGTTTCAGATGAAGAGAAGGCAGCGGACGAACAACAGCGAGTCGGACAAGGAGTGGAGATTGGCCGTCGGGAGATTAGATGAATGGAAAGTTTTTTCTTTTAACTACACAGTTCAAATATTTTTTCATATGTTGACATTATTGTCTTTTAGGCACCATAGATATTTAATGACTAAAATGCCGGTGTTGTGCGAAATTCAGTTCAGTCCCCCCCCCCCCCCCCTTTGTCGAGAGCGCGCATTGCAGCCGTTTTCACGGCGCTTATAATTGATTTTTCGGTAAAACAACGCATATAATCATATCAAGGTTGTAACATTT
This sequence comes from Fundulus heteroclitus, assembly GCF_011125445.2. Lineage (NCBI taxonomy): Eukaryota > Metazoa > Chordata > Actinopteri > Cyprinodontiformes > Fundulidae > Fundulus > Fundulus heteroclitus. Next base: position 31,352 of record NW_023397066.1, on the reverse strand, counting down.
AGTTTAATTGGCAGCTGTTTACAAAATTATAAAATAAAAATAAATAAACGAGGTCTTCTTGCGCTGTTTTGTGTTATTTTAAACGCCACGATAATCGGTGTTTTTCCAACTTTTGTCACTTTTAATGAACCGACGTGACAAGTGAATTTCTCCACTGTGAGATCAATAAAGTCTATCTTATCTTATCTTAAATAAAGAGATGAGGACAAAATTTATCACTAAAATTAATGAGCATTTATTCACAATTAAAAATGAATTTATGCTATGGCCTAGTTAGGCCCAATGATGAGGTGCTACTTATCATAAAGAATCACTTGACAACAATTTATAAACAGTATCGGTTCATATAATAATATTTAGCCTACCTACATACTAGCATAACAAAAGTAAAAATTAATAATATATTAAAAATATACACTGAGTAATATTGAGGCCTAAATATTTCCTGAAATGTAAATCAATTTCCAACTTACCATAAATGCATTAATAGTGAATTTAGCAAATCAGTTATGGTGTGTAATTCATATACAAATATACAATTAATCAATCTTATTTTTTAGGTGTTCCTGTTCTCACTGCCAATAATGGATTCTGTGAGAAAGTGCATCTGTTGCCAGGAAATCAGCTTGGTTGTTGCTAAGATTGAAGAAGCCAGAGAGGAGATGGATGGAGAAATCCCTGACACAGACCATCCTGGCATGGAAGCGGTGTGTCTAAATGTTTGGACATTGTAGGTTGCTTGGTCCCAATACAAGCAACAGCATAGACATATAGCCTATAGACAATTTGTGAGATGGTGTTGGGACTATTTAGGCAAAGATACCAGGGCTGTGATACCCTCGTGTGCAGTTAATTGTTGTGGTTATGTAATATAAGCAATTACTAATAATATGATTTCATGGTCTTTTTGAAAATCGACTGAATGAGAGATTGATGGCATCATCTTTTGTTGATTTCACAAATGAACTTATCAGTGATGGGGGCTGTTATGCTGCATCAACCTGCTTAGTTTTTATTTTCTTCAGCTCTGCTAGCAGTATCTAAAAAAAAAGCAGCAGTGAGTAAAATTTCTCATAACAATTTTTTTTGATTGCAGGGGTGCATTTACACACAAGTGAATAAACAGATACAGGAAAGTAAAAGACAACACAGGAAGACATAGATGCATGAAAATAAAAAGACAAAGAGTGAAGCAACTAGTAAAGCAGTGGTGATTCCTGACAAAGATTATTTCAAAAAGGACATCTAATTATCTCAGTATATATGCAGCAGAATTATGTGCTATATTATTAGCTTGAGAATGGGTGGAGGATACTAATATAAATACAATATTTTGTAGTGATTATCTGCATTGAGTATTCAAAAGGGATGTACAAATAATCATCAAAATATATTATATGAGGTTATGGCTGTTCATCATAGAATATGTGAACAAAATAAAAAATTCCAAAAAAAGGTAAAAAACAAAGCAACTGGACTTGTTTTCCGTAGTTGAAGACGTTTCGCTTCCTCTCCCGGAAGCTTTCTCAATTCAAAAAGTCTGGAGTAATGATGAGTAACAAGCTTTATACCATTCCAAACAAAGGCCTGTAATGGCTTAGATAACATGCAAATTCAACCAAAACATGACCACTCCTTAGTAATGGGCGGTCGTTAAAACCATTAAGCCAGCGGAATGGACCGAAACTGGTCCACTCCTCTGTAATGAAGAGTCGTTAGAGTTGTTATTGGCTTGGCTTAAAGGAACAATGTTTTAATCACCTGAATGAGGGTGAGAGTTAAGTTGACGATTGGCTGGAATTAATCCTATAGCTGTGTTCCTTCACACCCCTTTCAAACCATCTGTCTTCTTTGTCCAAAATGTGAACATTTTGATCCTCAAAAGAGTGTCCTTTGTCCTTTAGGTGTAAGTGGACAGCAGAGTCTTGACCTGAGGAGGTAGCTCTCCTGTGTTGAGCCATGCGTCTGTGGAGAAGACAGATGGTTTGAAAGGGGTGTGAAGGAAGCCATCTACGTTAAGAGAGAAAGACCAACCTTAAACAGAGGAGGAGGCCTTAGGTTCCAACTCTCAAAAACTTACAACACAGCTATAGGATTAATTCCAGCCAATCGTCAACTTAACTCTCACCCTCATTCAGGTGATCAAACATTGTTCCTTTAAGCCAAGCCAATAACAACTCTAACGACTCCTCGTTACAGAGGAGTGGACCAGTTTCGGTCCATTCCGCTGGCTTAATGGTTTTTACGACCGCCCATTACTAAGGGGTGGACCTGTTTCGGTTGAATTTGCATGTTATCTAAGCCATTACAGGCCTTTGTGTGGTATGGTATAAAGCTTGTTACTCATCATTACTCCAGACTTTTTGAATTGAGAAAGCTTCCGGGAGAGGAAGAGAAACGTCTTCAACTACGGAAAACAAGTCCAGTTGCTTTGTTTTTTACCTTTTTTTTGGAATGACCATGACCTGGATGACTGAGAATCTTCACCAGCAAAATAAAAAATTAATATTATTTTGAACTCCTGCTCATGTAGGTATTTTGGGTAATGAAAGAGCAGATAGGTTGGCTAAGGAGGCTATTAAAAAAGAAGATATTAATATGCCAGTAAAGTATACTGGCATATTAATACTGGGATCAGAGAATTTGAGGAATAGATATTAGGATCCAATAGATGGCAGTAGTGCAACAATAATGGATGCAAGCTGCCGTTAAAATCTAAAGAAGAATAGCGGCCGTGAAGAGCCAAAGACCCCTCCCCGGAGCACCGAGGCAGTCGTCTTTAAAACGACGAGCCACAAACGGCTCTAAGTGCGTCTTTTGGCCACTCATGCAATCTTCCATCTTCATGGGAACAGTACATAGCAACACAACAACGAGGCATCTTGTAAAAAAGCCGTGAAAGCAAAACAACGTTATCCATTTAGTACTCAGACAGTATAGCGGAGGCCGGCTTCCAGGTTAGCAACTCATGGTGTGACGTCACTGGGAAAGTCCGCAGAGCGAGATCGTTTTGATTCCATGGATTTTAGGAACGCAAAAAACAAGAGATGTGGGTAGGAGACCGAAAAAAAATTATCAGAAGTAATAAATAACTATGTGGACATCATCTGTGAGAAAAATCTCACTGATCTGCCACTTCAACGATTAACGCTTCATAACCGGTTTAAATACCTTTGGTGTTGTATATTTTTTAAAGTCATTTCTTGTAGCAGGGTTTTATTTTCTTTCATATTTCATTCTGGTTTACCTGCTTCTGCCATGTACCAGTCTCCTCCTCTGAGGGTTTCTATCAACTGTTTGCGCTTCACGTAGGATTTCCATTGTCCGGGTTGTTTGAGGAGAGTGTCGGCCTCCATAGTTCTGAGGTGGCTTGCCTCTAAAGCACTCTCTGTTTCACTGGCTTGTGGTTTCATGCCTCTAGCCAAAGCGTGAAAAAGAGAACCATTTTCTTTGTTGTCTATGGTCACTGTCTTATTGTTGATTAACACATCATAATGACCAGTAGGGTTTTGGGTGCTCTTTGGCCTGTAGATCAAAGTCACGGTTTGACCGGCAGATTTAGTGCTTGGACTCACTTCCTGCATTTTGGTGAGTTTTCCATGTTTGTTTTCTGTGAGAATAACAACTCTAGTACCAGTGGCTTCTGACAGAACTTTTATATCAAGAAGGGTACCAGCAGTCTTGTTGTGCTTGATCTTTTCAGCATGTGATATTGAGAGTTGACCAGCATTGGCTTCAAGTTTGGCATTTGAATTAAGTGGCATGTTTGCAATGTAGTTGTTGTGCTGTCCAGCTCTAAGCTTTTCCTCTGTCCTCTCACTTTTTAAACCAGATCTGACATGCTGCCTGATTACATTATTGGCTTTGCTTTGTGCACGAGAAACAAGGTGAGTGCCAAACTTCTGATGAAACACCTCCACCATAGCATCGGCCAACAACTCGCTGACAATGTCAGCCAAGTCTGTCTTGAAGTTTTTGAGCATGTCAGTTTCTGATGAAGATAGGTCATGTTGCTTCACTTTTTTAGAAGGGTTCTGTTTGATAAAAGTTTTCAGTTCTTCCTCAAAGTGTGAGTAGAATTTTCTAGAGAGGGTTAAGACTTCATAGATGGCATCTCCTGCCAGAATAGCATAATGTGTAGTTTGAATAGCTGTCAAAAAAGCCTTTGTTTTACCTTTTGCTGCTCCTTTAGCGCTGTCAAATACTTTGATGATTGAAGAGTTCAGTTTGTTCTGCCAGCTAAGGTCTTTATAGAAAGGCTGTACTGCAGACTTCCCTAACTGTTTGTAGATGGAAAGGAGGTCTTTCTTTCTCTTGTTGTCTTCCAGGAGATCAATCAGTTGTTCCTCAGATTCAAGGTGTGAGAGGATCAAAGAATCCACTAACGAAGCTAAAGGTTCTTTTTCCAAATTGGTTTTCACATCATTAACAATTCCCTCTGTCACTTCATTTTTGATGCCTGTTAATATTTGCTTAAGTATTTCCTCTTCTGCTTTTCCGAGCCCGTATAACAACGTTTCCTCCACAATCTTTTTTGTGGTATATTTTATAGCATTCTTCATGTTGGTCTTTGTAACAGTGCTTAAACCATTTTTAGCCTGCTTGGAGAAAAACTTTGGCAATGACTTCAGTTTTTTACCTATAGCTTTGAATGCTGTTTTGGCAGCTTTAAAACCCTTTGCAATTAGTTTTCCAACTCCGAATGATAGGATAGAAACACCAATGGAGATGGCTTTTCCAATAGCCCAGTCTTTCCAGCTGAACTCTCCTGTCACCATTGCTGTTATACCGTCGATACAGTCTGATATTCCCTCAGTAATGAGTCCTATTCCGATTTGAGCCAAAGTGCCAAATGTGAATGCTGTGAGCAATGTACCTGCAACAATCTGCAAAACTCCAAGGAAGAAGACCAGCAGACCTTCCCATGAGAAATGGGGTTTCTCCTCAACAGCAAAGACATATTTTAAACCACGTCTATAAAGGTTATCAGCTTCTGCTTGGAGATCTTTATCAGCATTTGACACCAAGGAGTAAACGGAGGATTTGTTGGCTATTGCATCCTTCCCCATTTCTTTGATTTTCTCCAGCTTTTGGATGGCCTCAGTGATGTTTTTATCAAACAACATGTACATGTTGCACTTGGTTGTTAACTGTTTTTCAAGACTGGATGGGTCACTTGTGTCTGAGTCCATAGCGACCATTTTTATGAACTGCAAACAGACCATGCTTTCCTCGCTCAGATACTTTAGGGACTCCTGTGCCTTTTGGAGGTCTTCTTTGGCTTTGTTGAGGTAATCTTCCTCTTTCTTTGCCATTTTTATGGTGCAGTATGCATGACTGTAAAAAGCAATGGCTGCCCAACTTTCATCTTGATTCATGGCTTTTTCAAATAGCCTGGCACCAGGTTCCCATTTTTTATCATCCAGAAACATATTTCCAAAATTGATGTAGTGATAAATGCTTGAACACGGTGAAGTTTGATATGAACATTGTTGTCTTGCTGCAGACAAATCCAGTTTGAGACTTTGCTGAAGTTCACTTTTCTTCTTCTGCTCGATATCTTCTGATTTTATTTGCAGCCAGATCCCCCAGAACTCATTCATGATGGCAACAATAACTTCTCTTTCATCTCCATTTGTTTTCTCATAAATATCATTGAGAGTCTCACAGTACTCTGAAAACAGTTCCTCCCTCAGCTCCATCTCAGAAATATCATTCTTCATGTAACTGATCTTTTCTGCTGCCAGTCTGTCTCTTGTGCTCTTGGCTTCCTCCAGAGACGTTACCGACCTGCAATCATGCTGCAGGTGTTCAGCGCACATGATGATCTGAGCAGATCCAGGTTTACCTTTGCGTGCTGTTCGACCAAAAGCTTGCAGTTCTACTCTGGTGTTTTCAGACAGGAAGGAGAGAATAACAAATAATCCTCCATTATTGTTCACCTGTTCAGAGACTTTAATGTCAGTGCCACGCCCAGCAAGGTTTGTGGCAACAATAACATCACCAGGATCTAACTCTGTTTTGCTCAAACTTTCTTTGTCACTGCGGCAGTAGAGGATGATTTTTCCAGGGATGCTGTTTTTTAGTTCTTCGTGGATCTCTTTGGCTTTGTTGATACTTTCACAGATCACCAGGGCAGCTCTTCCCTTTCTGTATGAATTTGGGGAAATCTCAGCCATTACAGCACGTTTTATTTCAGATTTCCAGTCTTCAGCAGTTGTTTTCAGAGTTCCTTTGACCTCGTATAGTTTCTTCCTGTTGAATGTTGGCATTCTGCATGCAGACAGACTTGGATATAGATCCTGCAGCAACAGAATGTCCTTTTCGCTGCCAAGTGTTCCTGTGGTTCCATAGATCTTTCCCTTATACTTTTGAAAGAAGGAGATGTTAGAAACGTAGTTTGTCACTACTGAAATTGTGCTGAGTTTGAGTTGATGTTTAATCTCCACAAACTGCTGGAGACCATCACCCCATTTCTTATTGCGTTCAATGATTCCAGTGGATCTGAAGTCTACAGGACAGACATTGTCATTTTCTACCACATAGTCCTGTCCCTCCCTCAGCTGCTTTGCCAGGAAAGCATTCTCCACCCACAAGGACATTTTAGTCTCAATGAGATTCTTCAAGAATCCAGGAATGCTGATCTTGTCATTACTATTTGTACATGGGGTGTACTGGATCTTCTCTGAGATCAACTCTGCAATGGGCTTGATGAGAATTTCTTCTGAGTCGTAGAGAGGACAACACAAGCCTCCATCCAAGATGAGAAACTTTAGCTCTGGGATTTGATTTGAGTTGTACGGACTGAGTTTTCTCAGATTAAGCAGTCCATCATCATTTAATGTGTAAGCTGTGAATCCGTAAGGAACATAGTCCTCCATTTCTTCAAAAAAATGTATTATAGCATCCTGATTTACAGTCTTCAGCTTTTCAATTATATCTTTCTTGTCACCCTCATGGATATCCTCTGTGAAACCCTGTGTCACGGTACCGGTTTCTTCTGCAATACGTAAAATGTCCAGTGGATCATTGATTTCAGTTTCTTCTGTGTTTATTGAGTCAAAGATGGCCTTGAAAAATGAAGCTGCTGGAGCCCGGACAAATGTCTGGTCTCCTGAGGACAGGAAGCCATACTGGTGGACGTGGCTCCAGATCATTGCCAGGATGGTGTTTAGGTGCTCCATGGAGACCATGGGGCTGGACAGGTAGGTCAGCTGCACTCCCTGATCCAGCAGCAGAGAATCCACTTCATCAATGATGATGCACTGATAGCAGCGACCAGGCCTCACATCTTTCTTCTCAAATATCTGCCGAAGATGATCAGCAGCAAAGGCCTCAATGGTTCCATAGACAATGTCCTTCTCGTAGCACTCTTTTCGACTTTCATCATAAGTTTTATTTGTGTTTGCGTCAACTGTAATTCTGAAGTACGAATAGAAGGGTTTCCATTCTGCTGCATCTCTTTCACATAAAACCGATGAGCTGGACACCACATCTACTTTTTCACCCCTTAACACACGAAGTGCTGCAAACATTGCAATGACACAAGACTTTCCCTCACCAGTTCCCATTTCCAGGAGCTTCCCAGTGTGGGACAAGGCCAAGAGGCACCAGCTTATCATCTGAGTGGCTCTGGGCCAATAATTCATTGTTAGGTTAACAGTGTTGCACAATACTGCCAAGACCTCCTGAAGATCAGCGGTCTCCAGGCTGTGACTGAGAATTTTAGCCCAGTGTATGTTTGTGTGTTTTTTAATCTCACCAGTTTCTATCAAACATTTGACATGAGAAACTATTTCATATGATTTACTCAATGTTTCTTCATCAATATCTTTCATCTCCCTTATTTCATCAAAAAGGGTTTCAATGCTTTTGATTTTCTCATCTTTCAGACTTTTTTCTAAATGCTGGATCAGATTCTTTGTGTTACGTGCCTTTAAGAGACTAAGGACCGATTGGTTGTTCTCATCTGTCCACTTGGAAAACACCTGATATGTTTTCATTAAATGTAAAATCTTCATGATTGAAATGCAGTCCTCATTATAATGGTGATTAATTAATGCCCCAAGGAGGTCTAGGAGCTCCAGTGGTGACCAAAGGTTTTTTTCTCCAAGATCCAAAACCATCTGGAAGACTTGTGCAGTGTGTTCACTTGAAGATGTCATTTGCTTTGTAGAGGCCAAAATACTTTCCAAACACCATTTTTCAGCAGCTAAATTCGTGCTTTTCCCAGCTTTGTTTTCAATGGTAACAACTTTCAGGAGATTTTCAAAAAAGGTCATCATCTCTCTAGGAACAAGTTGCTTTCCGCTAATTTTCTTGAATATGTTGGTAAATCTTGCTTCAGTGCTTGCAACCTCTTTTGATTTTGATAGTAGCGTTTTAAAAACAGCCTTGATGTACCACTGTCTCTGTTCCATGTCCTGTGTGTGAAAGTTCCTCACTAGGTTTTGCAGGACTTCTGCAGCAAGGGAATCACTGTCCTTGAGCCTTGGTAGATCAAGAGTACTTAATGTACCAAGACATTTCTCCTCAATGATAAATCCTCGTGTAAGAGGAGGAACCCCTGTTTCAATGGTCTCCTTCCAGTACAGAAAATAGTCAGACAAAAAGTCTTCAAGTGTACCATAGATGACATCAGTGTCATCGACTCTCATGAAAGATAAATCAGTTTGTTTCCTTATATTTGTTCTGACAGATATTCCTAGGCTCGTGTAGAAGTCAGACCATTCCTTGGCTTGAGCTTCAGTGTCGCTGTCAGACTTCAGCATGATGTCCATTTTGGTTCCCATGTAGAACTGTCTAGCAGCAAACATGGCAATGACACATGGGTCTTCTTCAGATGAAACCAGCTGTGGTAATTCAGTCTTCCCAGTGAGGACCAGCACACACCACTGCACCATGTGTTTCACTGGGGGCCACCAGCCTTTTGCATCAAAAACTGCTCTGCAGAGCTGAAACAGAGAGTTCTGCAAGTTCTCTGTGTCACATTTCAAAGATCCTGTGGGAGGATTTTCTGAAAACTGGAAAACACCAGTGATGGTGCTTTTTATTTCATTCATTGTGGAATCACCCAGCTTTTGAGACATTTTCATTTCTACCAGAGCTGCATCTAGACGGTTTTCATCTTTCTTTTTCACAATCCAAAGTAAATCTTGATAGAAACTTTCTGCATCAGCACTGTCAAGACTCTGAATGAGAGAGCGTCCAGAATCATCCATCCAGTTCGGTGATATGTCATAAACCTCCACCAGTTTTAGGACTTTGGCAATGGAAACATCCTGCTGCCATTTTAATGCTATTTCTTTGAGCAGATTCACTGCCTCCATCGGTGTCCATTGGTCTCTTTCCACAAGTTCAAGGATCATCTGAAATGATGCATAGTGGGTTTCTTTGCCATTGAGATTGATAAGAGTGGATATTAAAAGTTTCACAGACTGGATTTCCATATTTAAGACACATATGGAGGTTGTGCCAACTATACTATGCATGGAGGAAATGAGGATGCTCAGGAACTCAACAGGAAAAAGCTGCTCCATTGTGAGCTCTTCCTTTGTCAATTTCTTTGCTATAACAACTGCATCAGCATCAGACCCGTCATTTTCATCAATGTAGTGCTTCAGAGTAAGATACAAGGATCGAGTCAACTCAAGGCCCTCGCAAATATTACATGCTGATTGGCTGATGGTCTCAATCAAGGACTGCACTAGATTGGCGATAACTTCTTGAGAAACTTCCTCCATCTCGGCAGACAGCACACAGAGCTCTGTGATGTAAACCTGAGCATGTATCAGAGTGCTGCTGGATGGGGGATCATTTATCCATTCATCAAACAGAAGTTGGTCCAGAGCTGACAGGATCTTTCCCAGCAGATCAGCTTCTGAAACAATAAGACTGAGATCTGAAGCTTCAGCGTTACATTTCAAAGACAGGATTTCTAGAAGTTCATCTTTCTCACTGTAGTCAGACTCCAATTCATTCAAATGGTAAATCTGGACATCATGTTTGTACTGATGCTCTTGTCTACTCCTGTGTTGTTTCTCATACTGCTCTTCAGCTCGTTCCATTGATTCCTTTATTCTCTGACTCAACTCTTGCTTTTTCTTCTCCTTTTTCATTTTTTCCTCTTCCTCTTTCTTCTTTTTCTCTTCCTCTGCTTTCTTTTTTCTCTCTTTCATTTTTCTCTGTTCCTCTTCATTTTCTTTCTTTTCTTTATATATGAATGGCTTAAAAAAGCATTTATTGCACTTATATTTATATTCACCACCAACGTCTCTGTAATACTCCCCGTTTCTAAACTCAAAGACGTGTTGCCCATACGTGTTTACTTTTTTGAAATCACTATGGTTCCAACATGGAGACAATCGCCTATGACACATGACACACCTCAGGTCATTCCGTGCTTCTGATGGTGGTTCTGATTGTTCATTTCCCATCTTTGTGGTATATTTCTAACTTGGGCAGAAGTCAGATTGTGCAACAGGTTTCTACCTGAAAGATAAAAAACAACATATAGGATACATTAAGAACTTACCTCTCATTTACTGTTTTTGTACAAAACAATGTATGCTCTACATTTATAGTTCAGGTTATTGAAATGCAAGCTCTCTAAGATTCCAGTAGTAGATATTTGATTCAAAGCTGTATAATTGGCTTATTGAATGCATCATATGATGCTCAGTTTGTGGTTAGAAATCACAATTAAATAATTGGTAACTTTACAATCACTTACTAACTCTCTGGCAATATATTGTCAGCAGCATATCAGACACGTAAAATAAAAGAAGTTTTTTTGAAAAACGAAATCTAATCAGATGGACTTTTCATGGTCTTATTAACAATAACAGGAAAGAAACAAGTTTGGATAAGGAGTCTCCTACTTTGGTGGCGGAAAGTATGTGGCCTAGAGGTGGAAATGCGCTGCAAACACAAAATGGAACTGAACACCCAAACATATAAATCACATGCAGTGGAAAATGCAGCGAAAGAGAAATGCAACAATCAGAAATTCGTAACAAAAAGTGAACAAATGTTGCAAACACACGATGTCGACACACAACACATGCAAAGGCAAAATTCTGCAAGTAACAAAAAAACGCTGCAAGTTAATATGCCTGTGAAAATTCTCAGTTCACCTGCTCATGGCATCAGCAAGCAGGCTTAAATCAGAGGCAAACAAGACTTTCTCTCAGTTCTTCCTTGAACAACGTTTCCACATCTATCCACAAGTCTTTGTCAGTTCTGGTTTTCACTCTGAGTAACCTGCAGTTGGATCGCTGCTGTTTTTAAGAACATGGAGGCCCATCCTCCTAGTACCAGTCCAAGTCAGAATCAATGACTCACCATCACTTTCCTGGGTGGTTAAAAAATACTGGTTGGTGTGAGAGATAGAGGTGGGCGATACCAGAAATTTTAATCGATCCGATACCAAGTAATTACAGGGTAAGTATCGCCAATATCTATACGATACCTATACTTTTTACATTTAAGCATGATGTATCATGAAACTGTTGACCTTTTGGTGTTTTTGTGATTTTAATTTTATTATTACAATTGAATAATAATAATAATGTTAGATTCATGGTGTTTTTTCCCTAATCCATGTTTATATCTTTAAAAACTTATGTAATTTTTTTGTGTTGTGTGCATATGCCTGCTACTTTAATTCTTTAAATTACCCCATAGTGGGATAAATAAAGGATTAAATAATGTTATCTTATCTTAAATAACACTTTTAATGGGATAAATGTACTGGGTTCTTCCAAGGTCTTGCTGGTGAAGATTCTCAGTCATCCAGGTCATGGTCATTCCACAAAAGTTAAAAACAAAACAACTGGACTTTTTTCGAAGAAAGTCCAGTTGTTTTGTTTTTAACTTTTTTGGAACTTATAACCAAACGTGTAATTTCAAGTATACTAGACTATAGTATTCTCCGCCTCACTGCCTACTCAGACGCTTTTTTCTCTGCTCCCTGCTTGCTTGCATTTTCCTGCCTTTTACTTTTTTACTTTTTATCTCCTTTTTATCTCTTAAACAAATCCACAGAAAGTTGGATTCAGTTATTTTATTTTATTTATTTTTTATTTTTATTTTTAAAAGATGCCAACCTTCACCACAGAGGATTTTGACACGGTTCTACAGAAGATAGCTGTTATGGAACTGAAAATCTGTCGACTCTTAGTGAATTGTGATGTAAACGGCGCGCATGGAAATGAAATAACCCTGCCTGTGACTCCGAACGGCGACCACCAGCCCAGCGACTCATCGAACAAACAGATCCCTGAGGAAAATGAGAATCCCTGGACCACTCTGGGTGCAAGACCAAAGCAACAAACCCCACACCTAGACAAAGGAAACTGGCCGAGACTACAGAGAACTGTCCCAGGACAAGGGAAACAACAACGGGCTGTTCTCACAACAGATGATAGGAGTAAACCTGCTGGAAATGCTGGAATTCCGTTACAAAAAAGATTTGCTCCGCTCCAAAATGTGACCCAGGAGAATCACAACAACTTTCAGAGGTATGTCAACACTAAGCTACCAGAGAAAAGACATGCCATGGGGCCTAAAAACAGCAGTTATCAAACCACTGTTTGTTCTCCTCCAGAACTACAGGCCCATCTCAAACCTCCTTTATCAGTAGATTCTAGAAAAAGCTGAGTTTCAACAATTAAACACCTTCTTAACAACGACCAGCCGCTTTGATGTTCTCCAGTCAGGTTTCCTCACCACAGTACAGAGACCGCCCTGATCAAAGTGTTTGATGACATCCATAGAAATACAGACTGTGGAAGAACCACCGTGCTGGTTCTATTGGACCTCAGAACCTCAGTGCTGGTTCTGATGGACCTCAGTGCTGGGTCTGATGGACCTCAGTGCTGGTTCTGTTGGACCTCAGAACCTCAGTGCTGGTTCTGATGGACCTCAGTGCAGCATTGATACTGTGGATCACTCCATCCTGTTAGAACGCCTGGAGAACTGGGTCAGCCTCTCTGCTGCAGCTCTCCACTGGTTTAAATCCTACTTAAAGGACTTTTAGTGTCAGCAGGTAACTTTACATCAGAGACGACATAAATCACATGTGGGGTTCTCCAAGGTTCCATCCTGGGTTCCTCCTGTTCTAGATCTACATGCTCCTCTAGCTCAGATCATAAACATCATCAGCTACCATCACTATGCAGACGACACACAGCTCTACATCACCATGTCACCAGGTGACTATGAACCAGTTCAGCCTCTGAGGAAATAGAAGAAATCAATGCAGGAGGAGACAAAATGTTCTTTAACTGAATAAAAACAAGACTAAGAACGTAGAGAACATGGACCTGGTTCTGAAGTCCTCACTAAGACTAAGAACGTAGAGAACATGGACCCGGTTCTGAAGTCCTTCCACTAAGACTAAGAACGTAGAGAACATGGACCCGGTTCTGAAGTCCTTCCACTAAGACTAAGAACGTAGAGAACATGGACCCGGTTCTGAAGTCCTTCCACTAAGACTAAGAACGTAGAGAACATGGACCCGGTTCTGAAGTCCTCACTAAGACTAAGAACGTAGAGAACATGGACCCGGTTCTGAAGTCCTTCCACTAAGACTAAGAACATAGAGAATATGGACCCGGTTCTGAAGTCCTTCCACTAAGACTAACAACGTAGAGAAAATGGACCCGGTTCTGAAGTCCTTCCACTAAGACTAAGAACGTAGAGAACATGGACCCGGTTCTGAAGTCCTTCCACTAAGACTAAGAACATAGAGAACATGGACCCGGTTCTGAAGTCCTTCCACTAAGACTAAGAACATAGAGAACATGAAGCCGGTTCTGAAGTCCTCACTAAGACTAAGAACGTAGAGAACTTGGACCCGGTTCTGAAGTCCTTCCACTAAGACTAAGAACGTAGAGAACATGGACCCGGTTCTGAAGTCCTCACTGAGACTAAGAACGTAGAGAACATGAAGCCGGTTCTGAAGTCCTCACTAAGACTAAGAACGTAGAGAACTTGGACCCGGTTCTGAAGTCCTTCCACTAAGACTAAGAACGTAGAGAACATGGACCCGGTTCTGAAGTCCTTCCACTAAGACTAAGAACATAGAGAACATGGACCCGGTTCTGAAGTCCTTCCACTAAGACTAAGAACATAGAGAACATGAAGCCGGTTCTGAAGTCCTCACTAAGACTAAGAACGTAGAGAACTTGGACCCGGTTCTGAAGTCCTTCCACTAAGACTAAGAACGTAGAGAACATGGACCCGGTTCTGAAGTCCTCACTGAGACTAAGAACGTAGAGAACATGAAGCCGGTTCTGAAGTCCTCACTAAGACTAAGAACGTAGAGAAAATGGACCCGGTTCTGAAGTCCTCACTAAGACTAAGAACATAGAGAATATGGACCCAGTTCTGAAGTCCTCACTAAGACTAAGAACGTAGAGAACATGGACCCGGTTCTGAAGTCCTCACTAAGACTAAGAACGTAGAGAACATGGACCCGGTTCTGAAGTCCTCACTAAGACTAAGAACATAGAGAACATGGACCCGGTTCTGAAGTCCTCACTAAGACTAAGAACGTAGAGAACATGGACCCGGTTCTGAAGTCCTCACTGAGACTAAGAACGTAGAGAACATGAAGCCGGTTCTGAAGTCCTCACTAAGACTAAGAACGTAGAGAACTTGGACCCGGTTCCGAAGTCCTTCCACTAAGACTAAGAACGTAGAGAACATGGACCCGGTTCTGAAGTCCTTCCACTAAGACTAAGAACATAGAGAACATGGACCCGGTTCTGAAGTCCTTCCACTAAGACTAAGAACATAGAGAACATGAAGCCGGTTCTGAAGTCCTCACTAAGACTAAGAACGTAGAGAACTTGGACCCGGTTCTGAAGTCCTTCCACTAAGACTAAGAACGTAGAGAACATGGACCCGGTTCTGAAGTCCTCACTGAGACTAAAAACGTAGAGAACATAAAGCCGGTTCTGAAGTCCTCACTAAGACTAAGAACGTAGAGAACATGGACCCGGTTCTGAAGTCCTCACTAAGACTAAGAACATAGAGAATATGGACCCGGTTCTGAAGTCCTCACTAAGACTAAGAACGTAGAGAACATGGACCCGGTTCTGAAGTCCTCACTAAGACTAAGAACGTAGAGAACATGGACCCGGTTCTGAAGTCCTCACTAAGACTAAGAACGTAGAGAACTTGGACCCGGTTCTGAAGTCCTCACTGAGACTAAGAACGTAGAGAACATGAAGCCGGTTCTGAAGTCCTCACTAAGACTAAGAACGTAGAGAACTTGGACCCGGTTCTGAAGTCCTTCCACATAGACTAAGAACATAGAGAATATGGACCCGGTTCTGAAGTCCTCACTAAGACTAAGAACGTAGAGAACACGGACCCGGTTCTGAAGTCCTCACTAAGACTAAGAACGTAGAGAACATGGACCCGGTTCTGAAGTCCTTCCACTAAGACTAAGAATGTAGAGAACATGGACCCGGTTCTGAAGTCCTCACTAAGACTAAGAACGTAGAGAACATGGACCCGGTTCTGAAGTCCTCACTAAGATTAAGAACGTAGAGAACATGGACCCGGTTCTGAAGTCCTCACTAAGACTAAGAACGTAGAGAACATGGACCCGGTTCTGAAGTCCTTCCACTAAGACTAAGAACGTAGAGAACAATGACCCGGTTCTGAAGTCCTCACTAAGACTAAGAACGTAGAGAACATGGACCCGGTTCTGAAGTCCTTCCACTAAGACTAAGAACGTAGAGAACAATGACCCGGTTCTGAAGTCCTCACTAAGACTAAGAACGTAGAGAACATGGACCCGGTTCTGAAGTCCTTCCACTAAGACTAAGAACGTAGAGAACATGGACCCGGTTCTGAAGTCCTCACTAAGACTAAGAACGTAGAGAACTTGGACCCGGTTCTGAAGTCCTCACTAAGACTAAGAACGTAGAGAACACGGACCCGGTTCTGAAGTCCTCACTAAGACTAAGAACGTAGAGAACATGGACCTGGTTCTGAAGTCCTTCCACTAAGACTAAGAATGTAGAGAACATGGACCCGGTTCTGAAGTCCTCACTAAGACTAAGAACGTAGAGAACATGGACCCGGTTCTGAAGTCCTCACTAAGATTAAGAACGTAGAGAACATGGACCCGGTTCTGAAGTCCTCACTAAGACTAAGAACGTAGAGAACTTGGACCCGGTTCTGAAGTCCTTCCACTAAGACTAAGAACGTAGAGAACATGGACCCGGTTCTGAAGTCCTTCCACTAAGACTAAGAACGTAGAGAACAATGACCCGGTTCTGAAGTCCTCACTAAGACTAAGAACATAGAGAACATGGACCCGGTTCTGAAGTCCTCACTAAGACTAGGAACGTAGAGAACACGGACCCGGTTCTGAAGTCTTCACTAAGAACGTAGAGAACACGGACCCGGTTCTGAAGTCCTCAGTAACACTAAGAACGTAGAGAACTTGGACCCGGTTCTGAAGTCCTTCCACTAAGACTAAGAACGTAGAGAACATGGACCCGGTTCTGAAGTCCTCACTAAGACTAAGAACGTAGAGAACATGGACCCGGTTCTGAAGTCCTTCCACTAAGACTAAGAACGTAGAGAACTTGGACCCGGTTCTGAAGTCCTCACTAAGAACGTAGAGAACACGGACCCGGTTCTGAAGTCCTCACTAAGACTAAGAACATAGAGAATATGGACCCGGTTCTGAAGTCCTCACTAAGACTAAGAACGTAGAGAACATGGACCCGGTTCTGAAGTCCTTCCACTAAGTTTAAGAATGTAGAGAACATGGACCCGGTTCTAAACTCCTCACTAAGATTAAGAACGTAGAGAACATGGACCCGGTTCTGAAGTCCTTCCACTAAGACTAAGAACGTAGAGAACAATGACCCGGTTCTGAAGTCCTCACTAAGACTAAGAACGTAGAGAACTTGGACCCGGTTCTGAAGTCCTTCCACTAAGACTAAGAACGTAGAGAACATGGACCCGGTTCTGAAGTCCTTCCACTAAGACTAAGAACGTAGAGAACAATGACCCGGTTCTGAAGTCCTCACTAAGACTAAGAACATAGAGAACATGGACCCGGTTCTGAAGTCCTCACTAAGAACGTAGAGAACACGGACCCGGTTCTGAAGTCCTTCCACTAAGACTAAGAACGTAGAGAACTTGGACCCGGTTCTGAAGTCCTCACTAAGAACGTAGAGAACACGGACCCGGTTCTGAAGTCCTCACTAAGACTAAGAACGTAGAGAACATGGACCCGGTTCTGAAGTCCTTCCACTAAGACTAAGAACGTAGAGAACTTGGACCCGGTTCTGAAGTCCTCACTAAGAACGTAGAGAACACGGACCCGGTTCTGAAGTCCTCACTAAGACTAAGAACGTAGAGAACTTGGACCCGGTTCTGAAGTCCTTCCACTAAGACTAAGAACGTAGAGAACTTGGACCCGGTTCTGAAGTCCTTCCACTAAGACTAAGAACGTAGAGAACACAGACCCGGTTCTGAAGTCCTCACTAAGACTAAGAACGTAGAGAACTTGGACCCGGTTCTGAAGTCCTTCCACTAAGACTAAGAACGTAGAGAACTTGGACCCGGTTCTGAAGTCCTTCCACTAAGACTAAGAACGTAGAGAACATGGACCCGGTTTCTGAAGTCCTCACTAAGACTAAGAACGTAGAGAACATAGACCCGGTTCTGAAGTCATTTCCACTAAGACTAAGAACGTAGAGAACATGGACCCGGTTCTGAAGTCCTTCCACTAAGACTAAGAACGTAGAGAACATGGACCCGGTTCTGAAGTCCTTCCACTAAGACTAAGAACGTAGAGAACATGGACCCGGTTCTGAAGTCCTTCCACTAAGACTAAGAACGTAGAGAACATGGACCCGGTTCTGAAGTCCTCACTAAGACTAAGAACGTAGAGAACATGGACCCGGTTCTGAAGTCCTCACTAAGACTAAGAACGTAGAGAACTTGGACCCGGTTCTGAAGTCCTCACTAAGACTAAGAACGTAGAGAACATGGACCCGGTTCTGAAGTCCTCACTAAGACTAAGAACGTAGAGAACTTGGACCCGGTTCTGAAGTCCTTCCACTAAGACTAAGAACGTAGAGAACTTGGACCCGGTTCTGAAGTCCTTCCACTAAGACTAAGAACGTAGAGAACATGGACCCGGTTCTGAAGTCCTCACTAAGACTAAGAACGTAGAGAACATGGACCCGGTTCTGAAGTCCTCACTAAGACTAAGAACGTAGAGAACATGGACCCGGTTCTGAAGTCCTCACTAAGACTAAGAACGTAGAGAACATGGACCCGGTTCTGAAGTCCTTCCACTAAGACTAAGAACGTAGAGAACATGGACCCGGTTCTGAAGTCCTTCCACTAAGACTAAGAACGTAGAGAACATGGACCCGGTTCTGAAGTCCTTCCACTAAGACTAAGAACGTAGAGAACATGGACCCGGTTCTGAAGTCCTTCCACTAAGACTAAGAACGTAGAGAACTTGGACCCGGTTCTGAAGTCCTCATTAAGACTAAGAACGTAGAGAACACGGACCCGGTTCTGAAGTCCTCACTAAGACTAAGAACGTAGAGAACATGGACCCGGTTCTGAAGTCCTTCCACTAAGACTAAAAACGTAGAGAACATGGACCCGGTTCTGAAGTCCTCACTAAGACTAAGAACGTAGAGAACACGGACCCGGTTCTGAAGTCCTCACTAAGACTAAGAACGTAGAGAACATTGACCCGGTTCTGAAGTCCTTCCACTAAGACTAAAAACGTAGAGAACTTGGACCCGGTTCTGAAGTCCTCACTAAGAACGTAGAGAACACGGACCCGGTTCTGAAGTCCTCACTAAGACTAAGAACGTAGAGAACATTGACCCGGTTCTGAAGTCCTTCCACTAAGACTAAAAACGTAGAGAACTTGGACCCGGTTCTGAAGTCCTCACTAAGAACGTAGAGAACACGGACCCGGTTCTGAAGTCCTCACTAAGACTAAGAACGTAGAGAACTTGGACCCGGTTCTGAAGTCCTTCCACTAAGACTAAGAACGTAGAGAACACGGACCCGGTTCTGAAGTCCTCACTAAGACTAAGAACGTAGAGAACATGGACCCGGTTCTGAAGTCCTTCCACTAAGACTAAAAACGTAGAGAACTTGGACCCGGTTCTGAAGTCCTCATTAAGAACGTAGAGAACATGGACCCGGTTCTGAAGTCCTCACTAAGACTAAGAACGTAGAGAACATGGACCCGGTTCTGAAGTCCTTCCACTAAGACTAAGAACGTAGAGAACTTGGACCCGGTTCTGAAGTCCTTCCACTAAGACTAAGAACGTAGAGAACATGGACCCGGTTCTGAAGTCCTCACTAAGACTAAGAACGTAGAGAACATGGACCCGGTTCTAAAGTCCTTCCACTAAGACTAAGAACGTAGAGAACATGGACCCGGTTCTGAAGTCCTCACTAAGACTAAGAACATAGAGAACATGGACCCGGTTCTGAAGTCCTCACTAAGACTAAGAACGTAGAGAACATGGACCCGGTTCTGAAGTCCTTCCACTAAGTTTAAGAATGTAGAGAACATGGACCCGGTTCTAAACTCCTCACTAAGATTAAGAACGTAGAGAACATGGACCCGGTTCTGAAGTCCTTCCACTAAGACTAAGAATGTAGAGAACATGGACCCGGTTCTGAAGTCCTCACTAAGACTAAGAACGTAGAGAACTTGGACCCGGTTCTGAAGTCCTTCCACTAAGACTAAGAACGTAGAGAACATGGACCCGGTTCTGAAGTCCTTCCACTAAGACTAAGAATGTAGAGAACATGGACCCGGTTCTGAAGTCCTTCCACTAAGACTAAGAACGTAGAGAACATGGACCCGGTTCTGAAGTCCTTCCACTAAGACTAAGAACGTAGAGAACTTGGACCCGGTTCTGAAGTCCTCACTAAGAACGTAGAGAACACGGACCCGGTTCTGAAGTCCTCACTAAGACTAAGAACGTAGAGAACTTGGACCCGGTTCTGAAGTCCTTCCACTAAGACTAAGAACGTAGAGAACTTGGACCCCGGTTCTGAAGTCCTTCCACTAAGACTAAGAACGTAGAGAACACGGACCCGGTTCTGAAGTCCTCACTAAGACTAAGAACATAGAGAACATGGACCCGGTTCTGAAGTCCTCACTAAGACTAGGAACGTAGAGAACACGGACCCGGTTCTGAAGTCTTCACTAAGAACGTAGAGAACATGGACCCGGTTCTGAAGTCCTCACTAAGACTAAGAACGTAGAGAACATGGACCCGGTTCTGAAGTCCTTCCACTAAGACTAAGAACGTAGAGAACATGGACCCGGTTCTGAAGTCCTTCCACTAAGACTAAGAACGTAGAGAACATGGACCCGGTTCTGAAGTCCTTCCACTAAGACTAAGAACATAGAGAACATGGACCCGGTTCTGAAGTCCTTCCACTAAGACTAAGAACATAGAGAACATGAAGCCGGTTCTGAAGTCCTCACTAAGACTAAGAACGTAGAGAACTTGGACCCGGTTCTGAAGTCCTTCCACTAAGACTAAGAACGTAGAGAACATGGACCCGGTTCTGAAGTCCTCACTGAGACTAAGAACGTAGAGAACATGAAGCCGGTTCTGAAGTCCTCACTAAGACTAAGAACGTAGAGAACTTGGACCCGGTTCTGAAGTCCTTCCACTAAGACTAAGAACGTAGAGAACATGGACCCGTTCTGAAGTCCTTCCACTAAGACTAAGAACATAGAGAACATGGACCCGGTTCTGAAGTCCTTCCACTAAGACTAAGAACATAGAGAACATGAAGCCGGTTCTGAAGTCCTCACTAAGACTAAGAACGTAGAGAACTTGGACCCGGTTCTGAAGTCCTTCCACTAAGACTAAGAACGTAGAGAACATGGACCCGGTTCTGAAGTCCTCACTGAGACTAAGAACGTAGAGAACATGAAGCCGGTTCTGAAGTCCTCACTAAGACTAAGAACGTAGAGAAAATGGACCCGGTTCTGAAGTCCTCACTAAGACTAAGAACATAGAGAATATGGACCCAGTTCTGAAGTCCTCACTAAGACTAAGAACGTAGAGAACATGGACCCGGTTCTGAAGTCCTCACTAAGACTAAGAACGTAGAGAACATGGACCCGGTTCTGAAGTCCTCACTAAGACTAAGAACATAGAGAACATGGACCCGGTTCTGAAGTCCTCACTAAGACTAAGAACGTAGAGAACAGGACCCGGTTCTGAAGTCCTCACTGAGACTAAGAACGTAGAGAACATGAAGCCGGTTCTGAAGTCCTCACTAAGACTAAGAACGTAGAGAACTTGGACCCGGTTCTGAAGTCCTTCCACTAAGACTAAGAACGTAGAGAACATGGACCCGGTTCTGAAGTCCTTCCACTAAGACTAAGAACATAGAGAACATGGACCCGGTTCTGAAGTCCTTCCACTAAGACTAAGAACATAGAGAACATGAAGCCGGTTCTGAAGTCCTCACTAAGACTAAGAACGTAGAGAACTTGGACCCGGTTCTGAAGTCCTTCCACTAAGACTAAGAACGTAGAGAACATGGACCCGGTTCTGAAGTCCTCACTGAGACTAAAAACGTAGAGAACATGAAGCCGGTTCTGAAGTCCTCACTAAGACTAAGAACGTAGAGAACATGGACCCGGTTCTGAAGTCCTCACTAAGACTAAGAACATAGAGAATATGGACCCGGTTCTGAAGTCCTCACTAAGACTAAGAACGTAGAGAACATGGACCCGGTTCTGAAGTCCTCACTAAGACTAAGAACGTAGAGAACATGGACCCGGTTCTGAAGTCCTCACTAAGACTAAGAACGTAGAGAACTTGGACCCGGTTTTGAAGTCCTCACTGAGACTAAGAACGTAGAGAACATGAAGCCGGTTCTGAAGTCCTCACTAAGACTAAGAACGTAGAGAACTTGGACCCGGTTCTGAAGTCCTTCCACATAGACTAAGAACATAGAGAATATGGACCCGGTTCTGAAGTCCTCACTAAGACTAAGAACGTAGAGAACACGGACCCGGTTCTGAAGTCCTCACTAAGACTAAGAACGTAGAGAACATGGACCCGGTTCTGAAGTCCTTCCACTAAGACTAAGAATGTAGAGAACATGGACCCGGTTCTGAAGTCCTCACTAAGACTAAGAACGTAGAGAACATGGACCCGGTTCTGAAGTCCTCACTAAGATTAAGAACGTAGAGAACATGGACCCGGTTCTGAAGTCCTCACTAAGACTAAGAACGTAGAGAACATGGACCCGGTTCTGAAGTCCTTCCACTAAGACTAAGAACGTAGAGAACAATGACCCGGTTCTGAAGTCCTTACTAAGACTAAGAACGTAGAGAACATGGACCCGGTTCTGAAGTCCTTCCACTAAGACTAAGAACGTAGAGAACAATGACCCGGTTCTGAAGTCCTCACTAAGACTAAGAACGTAGAGAACATGGACCCGGTTCTGAAGTCCTTCCACTAAGACTAAGAACGTAGAGAACATGGACCCGGTTCTGAAGTCCTCACTAAGACTAAGAACGTAGAGAACTTGGACCCGGTTCTGAAGTCCTCACTAAGACTAAGAACGTAGAGAACACGGACCCGGTTCTGAAGTCCTCACTAAGACTAAGAACGTAGAGAACATGGACCTGGTTCTGAAGTCCTTCCACTAAGACTAAGAATGTAGAGAACATGGACCCGGTTCTGAAGTCCTCACTAAGACTAAGAACGTAGAGAACATGGACCCGGTTCTGAAGTCCTCACTAAGATTAAGAACGTAGAGAACATGGACCCGGTTCTGAAGTCCTCACTAAGACTAAGAACGTAGAGAACTTGGACCCGGTTCTGAAGTCCTTCCACTAAGACTAAGAACGTAGAGAACATGGACCCGGTTCTGAAGTCCTTCCACTAAGACTAAGAACGTAGAGAACAATGACCCGGTTCTGAAGTCCTCACTAAGACTAAGAACATAGAGAACATGGACCCGGTTCTGAAGTCCTCACTAAGACTAGGAACGTAGAGAACACGGACCCGGTTCTGAAGTCTTCACTAAGAACGTAGAGAACACGGACCCGGTTCTGAAGTCCTCAGTACACTAAGAACGTAGAGAACTTGGACCCGGTTCTGAAGTCCTTCCACTAAGACTAAGAACGTAGAGAACATGGACCCGGTTCTGAAGTCCTCACTAAGACTAAGAACGTAGAGAACATGGACCCGGTTCTGAAGTCCTTCCACTAAGACTAAGAACGTAGAGAACTTGGACCCGGTTCTGAAGTCCTCACTAAGAACGTAGAGAACACGGACCCGGTTCTGAAGTCCTCACTAAGACTAAGAACATAGAGAATATGGACCCGGTTCTGAAGTCCTCACTAAGACTAAGAACGTAGAGAACATGGACCCGGTTCTGAAGTCCTTCCACTAAGTTTAAGAATGTAGAGAACATGGACCCGGTTCTAAACTCCTCACTAAGATTAAGAACGTAGAGAACATGGACCCGGTTCTGAAGTCCTTCCACTAAGACTAAGAACGTAGAGAACAATGACCCGGTTCTGAAGTCCTCACTAAGACTAAGAACGTAGAGAACTTGGACCCGGTTCTGAAGTCCTTCCACTAAGACTAAGAACGTAGAGAACATGGACCCGGTTCTGAAGTCCTTCCACTAAGACTAAGAACGTAGAGAACAATGACCCGGTTCTGAAGTCCTCACTAAGACTAAGAACATAGAGAACATGGACCCGGTTCTGAAGTCCTCACTAAGAACGTAGAGAACACGGACCCGGTTCTGAAGTCCTTCCACTAAGACTAAGAACGTAGAGAACTTGGACCCGGTTCTGAAGTCCTCACTAAGAACGTAGAGAACACGGACCCGGTTCTGAAGTCCTCACTAAGACTAAGAACGTAGAGAACATGGACCCGGTTCTGAAGTCCTTCCACTAAGACTAAGAACGTAGAGAACTTGGACCCGGTTCTGAAGTCCTCACTAAGAACGTAGAGAACACGGACCCGGTTCTGAAGTCCTCACTAAGACTAAGAACGTAGAGAACTTGGACCCGGTTCTGAAGTCCTTCCACTAAGACTAAGAACGTAGAGAACTTGGACCCGGTTCTGAAGTCCTTCCACTAAGACTAAGAACGTAGAGAACACAGACCCGGTTCTGAAGTCCTCACTAAGACTAAGAACGTAGAGAACTTGGACCCGGTTCTGAAGTCCTTCCACTAAGACTAAGAACGTAGAGAACTTGGACCCGGTTCTGAAGTCCTTCCACTAAGACTAAGACGTAGAGAACATGGACCCGGTTCTGAAGTCCTCACTAAGACTAAGAACGTAGAGAACATAGACCCCGGTTCTGAAGTCATTTCCACTAAGACTAAGAACGTAGAGAACATGGACCGGTTCTGAAGTCCTTCCACTAAGACTAAGAACGTAGAGAACTTGGACCCGGTTCTGAAGTCCTTCCACTAAGACTAAGACGTAGAGAACATGGACCCGGTTCTGAAGTCCTTCCACTAAGACTAAGAACGTAGAGAACATGGACCCGGTTCTGAAGTCCTCACTAAGACTAAGAACGTAGAGAACATGGACCCCGGTTCTGAAGTCCTCACTAAGACTAAGAACGTAGAGAACTTGGACCCGGTTCTGAAGTACTTCCACTAAGACTAAGAACGTAGAGAACTTGGACCCGGTTCTGAAGTCCTTCCACTAAGACTAAGAACGTAGAGAACATGGACCCGGTTCTGAAGTCCTCACTAAGACTAAGAACGTAGAGAACATGGACCCGGTTTCTGAAGTCCTCACTAAGACTAAGAACGTAGAGAACATGGACCCGGTTCTGAAGTCCTCACTAAGACTAAGAACGTAGAGAACATGGACCCGGTTCTGAAGTCCTTCCACTAAGACTAAGAACGTTGAGAACATGGACCCGGTTTCTTAATCCTTCCACTAAGACTAAGAACGTAGAGAACATGGACCCGGTTCTGAAGTCCTTCCACTTAGACTAAGAATGTAGAGAACATGGACCCGGTTCTGAAGTCCTTCCACTAAGACTAAGAACGTAGGAGAACTTGACCCGGTTCTGAAGTCCTCATTAAGACTAAGAACGTAGAGAACCCGGACCCGGTTCTGAAGTCCTCACTAAGACTAAGAAACGTAGAGAACATGGACCCGGTTTCTGAAGTCCTTCCACTAAGACTAAAAACGTAGAGAACATGGACCCGGTTCTGAAGTCCCTCACTAAGACTAAGAACGTAGAGAACACGGACCCGGTTCTGAAGTCCTCACTAAGACTAAGAACGTAGAGAACATTGACCCGGTTCTGAAGTCCTTCCACTAAGACTAAAAACGTAGAGAACTTGGACCCGGTTCTGAAGTCTCACTAAGAACGTAGAGAACACGGACCCGGTTCTGAAGTCCTCACTAAGACTAAGAACGTAGAGAACTTGGACCGGTTCTGAAGTCCTTCCACTAAGACTAAGAACGTAGAGAACACGGACCCTGTTCTGAAGTCCTCACTAAGACTAAGAACGTAGAGAACATGGACCCGGTTCTGAAGTCCTTCCACTAAGACTAAAAACGTAGAGAAACTTGGACCCGGTTCTGAAGTCCTCATTAAGAACGTAGAGAACATGGACCCGGTTCTGAAGTCCTCACTAAGACTAAGACGTAGAGAAACATGGACCCGGTTCTGAAGTCCTTCCACTAAGACTAAGAACGGAGACACCTGGACCCGGTTTCTGAAGTCCTTCCACTAAGACTAAGAACGTAGAACATGGACCCGGTTCTGAGGTCCTCACTAAGACTAAGAACGTAGAGAACATGGACCCGGTTCTAAAGTCCTTCCACTAAGACTAAGAACGTAGAGAACATGGACCCGGTTCTGAAGTCCTCACTAAGACTAAGAACATAGAGAACATGGACCCGGTTCTGAAGTCCTCACTAAGAACTAAGAACGTAGAGAACATTGGACCCGGTTCTGAAGTCCTTCCACTAAGTTAAGAATGTAGAGAACATGGACCCGGTTCTAAACTCCTCACTAAGATTAAGAACGTAGAGAACATGGACCCGGTTCTGAAGTCCTTCCACTAAGACTAAGAATGTAGAGAACATGGACCCGGTTCTGAAGTCCTCACTAAGACTAAGAACGTAGAGAACATGGACCCGGTTCTGAAGTCCTTCCACTAAGACTAAGAACGTAGAGAACTGGACCCGGTTCTTGAAGTCCTTCCACTAAGACTAAGAATGTAGAGAACATGGACCCGGTTCTGAAGTCCTTCCACTAGACTAAGAACGTAGAGAACATGGACCCGGTTTGAAGTCCTTCCACTAAGACTAAGAACGTAGAGAACTTGGACCCGGTTCTGAAGTCCTCACTAAGAACGTAGAGAACACGACCCGGTTCTGAAGTCCTCACTAAGACTAAGAACGTAGAGAACTTGGACCCGGTTCTGAAGTCCTTCCACTAAGACTAAGAACGTAGAGAACTTGGACCCGGTTCTGAAGTCCTTCCACTAAGACTAAGAACGTAGAGAACACGGACCCGGTTCTGAAGTCCTCACTAAGACTAAGAACATAGAGAACATGGACCCGGTTCTGAAGTCCGCACTAAGACTAGGAACGTAGAGAACACGGACCCGGTTTCTGAAGTCTTCACTAAGAACGTAGAGAACACGACCCGGTTCTGAAGTCCTCAGTAACACTAAGAACGTAGAGAACATGGACCCGGTTCTGAAGTCCTTCCACTAAGACTAAGAACGTAGAGAACATGGACCCGGTTCTGAAGTCCTCACTAAAGACTAAGAACGTAGAGAACATGGGACCCGGTTCTGAAGTCCTTCCACTAAGACTAAGAACGTAGAGAACTTGGACCCCGGTTCTGAAGTCCTCACTAAGAACGTAGAGAACACGGACCCGGTTCTGAAGTCCTCACTAAGACTAAGAACATAGAGAACATGGACCCGGTTCTGAAGGTCCTCACTAAGACTAAGAACGTAGAGAACATGGACCCGGTTCTGAAGTCCTTCCACTAAGTTTTAAGAATGTAGAGAACATGGACCCGGTTCTAAACTCCTCACTAGATTAAGAACGTAGAGAACATGGACCCGGTTCTGAAGTCCTTCCACTAAGACTAAGAACGTAGAGAACAATGACCCGGTTCTGAAGTCCTCACTAAGACTAAGAACGTAGAGAACTTGGACCCGGTTCTGAAGTCCTTCCACTAAGACTAAGAACGTAGAGAACATGGACCCGGTTCTGAAGTCCTTCCACTAAGACTAAGAACGTAGAGAACAATGACCCGGTTCTGAAGTCCTCACTAAGGACTAGAACATAGAGAACATGGACCCGGTTCTGAAGTCCTCACTAAGACTAGGAACGTAGAGAACACGGACCCGTTTCTGAAGTCTTCACTAAGAACGTAGAGAACACGGACCCGGTTCTGAAGTCCTTCCACTAAGACTAAGAACGTAGAGAACTTGGACCCGGTTCTGAAGTCCTCACTAAGAACGTAGAGAACACGGACCCGGTTCTGAAGTCCTCACTAAGACTAAGAACGTAGAGAACATGGACCCGGTTCTGAAGTCCTTCCACTAAGACTAAGAACGTAGAGAACTTGGACCCGGTTTCTGAAGTCCTCACTAAGAACGTAGAGAACACGGACCCCGGTTCTGAAGTCCTCACTAAGACTAAGAACGTAGAGGAACTTGGGACCCGGTTCTGAAGTCCTTCCACTAAGACTAAGAACGTAGAGAACTTGGACCCGGTTCTGAAGTCCTTCCACTAAGACTAAGAATCGTAGAGAACACGGACCCGGTTCTGAAGTCCTCACTAAGACTAAGAACGTAGAGAACTTGGACCGGTTCTGAAGTCCTTCCACTAAGACTAAGAACGTAGAGAACTTGGACCCGGTTCTGAAGTCCTTCCACTAAGACTAAGAACGTATAGAACATTGACCCGGTTCTGAAGTCCTCACTAAGACTAAGAACGTAGAGAACATGGACCCGGTTCTGAAGTCCTTCCACTAAGACTAAGAACGTAGAGAACATGGACCCGGTTCTGAAGTCCTCCACTAAGACTAAGAACGTAGAGAACATGGACCCGGTTCTGAAGTCCTTCCACTAAGACTAAGAACGTAGAGAACGTGGACCCGGTTCTGAAGTCCTGACTAAGACTAGAACGTAGAGAACATGGACCCGGTTCTGAAGTCCTCACTAAGACTAAGAACGGAGAGAACTTGGACCCGGTTCTGAAGTCCTTCCACTAAGACTAAGAACGTAGAGAACTTGGACCCGGTTCTGAAGGTCCTTCCACTAAGACTAAGAACGTAGAGAACATGGACCCGGTTCTGAAGTCCTCACTAAGACTAAGAACGTAGAGAACATGGACCCGGTTCTGAAGTCCTTCCACTAAGACTAAGAACGTAGAGAACATGGACCCGGTTCTGAAGTCCTTCCACTAAGACTAAGAACGTAGAGAACATGGACCCGGTTCTGAAGTCCTTCCACTAAGACTAAGAACGTAGAGAACATGGACCCGGTTCTGAAGTCCTTCCACTAAGACTAAGAACGTAGAGAACATGGAACCCGGTTCTGAAGTTCCTCACTAAGACTAAGGAACGTAGAGAACACTGGACCCGGTTCTGAAGTCCTCACTAAGACTAAGAACGTAGAGAACATGGACCCGGTTCTGAAGTCCTCACTAAGACTAAGAACGTAGAGAACATGGACCCGATTCTGAAGTCCTCACTAAGACTAAGAACGTAGAGAACATGGACCCGGTTCTGAAGTCCTTCCACTAAGACTAAGAATGTAGAGAACATGGACCGGTTCTGAAGTCCTCACTAAGACTAGGAACGAGAGAACACGGACCCGGTTCTGAAGTCTTCATTAAGAACGTAGAGAACACGGACCCGGTTCTGAAGTCCTTCCACTAAGACTAAGAACGTAGAGAACTTGGACCCGGTTCTGAAGTCCTCACTAAGAACGTAGGAAACACGGACCCGGTTCTGAAGTCCTCCACTAAGACTAAGAACGTAGAGAACATGGACCGGTTCTGAAGTCCTTCCACTAAGACTAAGAACGTAGAGAACTGGACCCGGTTCTGAAGTCCTCACTAAGAACGTAGAGAACACGGACCCGGTCTGAAGTCCTCACTAAGACTAAGAACGTAGAGAACTTGGACCCGGTTCTGAAGTCCTTCCACTAAGACTAAGAACGTAGAGAACTTGGACCCGGTTCTGAAGTCCTTCCACTAAGACTAAAACGTAGAGAACACGGACCCGGTTCTGAAGTCCTCACTAAGACTAAGAACGTAGAGAACTTGGACCCGGTTCTGAAGTTCCTTCCACTAAGACTAAGAACGTAGAGAACTTGGACCCGGTTCTGAAGTCCTTCCACTAAGGACTAAGAACGTAGAGAACATGGACCCGGTTCTGAAGTCCTCACTAAGACTCAGAACGTAGAGAACATGGACCCCGGTTCTGAAGTCCCTTCCACTAAGGACTACGAACGTAAGAGAACATGGACCCGGCTCTTGAAGTCCTATCCCACTACGGACTAAGAACGTAGAGAACATGGACCCGGTTCTGAAGTCCTTCCACGTAAGACTACAGAACGTAGAGAACATGACCCGTGTTCTGAAGTCTTTCCACTAAGACTAAGACCGTAAGCGAACATGGACCCGGGTTTGAAGTCCTTCACTAAGACTAAGAACGTAGAGACACATTGACCCGGTTCTGAAGTCCTCACTAAGACTAAGAAACGTAGAGAACTTGGAACCCGGTTCTGAAGTCCTTTCCACTAAGACTAAGAACGTAGAGAACATGGACCCGGTCTGAAGTCCTCACTAAGACTAAGAACGTAGAGAACATGGACCCGGTTCTGAAGTCCTTCCACTAAGACTAAGAACGTAGAGAACATGGACCCGGTTTGAAGTCCTTCCACTAAGACTAAGAACGTAGAGAACATGGACCCGGTTCTGAAGTCCTTCACTAAGACTAAGAACGTAGAGAACATGGACCGGTTCTGAAGTCCTTCCACTAAGACTAAGAACGTAGAGAACATGGACCCGGTTCTGAAGTCCTCACTAAGACTAGGAACGTAGAGAAACAGGACCCGGTTCTGAAGTCCTCACTAAGACTAAGAACGTAGAGAACATGACCCGGTTCTGAAGTCCTCACTAAGACTAAGAACGTAGAGAACATGGACCCGATTCTGAAGTCCTCACTAAGACTAAGAACGTAGAGAACATGGACCCGGTTCTGAAGTCCTCCACCAAGACTAAGAATGTAGAGAACATGGACCCGGTCTGAAGTCTTCACTAAGACTAGAACGTAGAGAACATGGACCCGGTTCTGAAGTCCTTCCACTAAGACTAAGAACGTAGAGAACATGGACCCGGTTCTGAAGTCCTCACTAAGACTAAGACCGTAGAGAACATGGACCCGGTTCTGAAGTCCTCACTAAGACTAAGAACATAGAGAATCATGGACCCGGTTCTGAAGTCCTTCCACTAAGACTAAGAACGTAGAGAACAATGACCCGGTTCTGAAGTCCTCACTAAGACTAAGAACGTAGAGAACTTGGACCCGGTTCTGAAGTCCTTCCACTAGACTAAGAACGTAGAGAACATGGACCCGATTCTGAAGTCCTCACTAAGACTAAGAACGTAGAGAACATTGACCCGGTTCTGAAGTCCTTCCACCAAGACTAAGAATGTAGAGAACATGGACCCGGTTCTGAAGTCTTCACTAAGACTAAGAAGTAGAGAACATGGACCCGGTTCTGAAGTCCTTCCACTAAGACTAAGAATGTAGAGAACATGGACCGGTTCTGAAGTCCTCACTAAGACTAAGAACGTAGAGAACATGGACCCGGTTCTGAAGTCCTCAATAAGACTAAGAACATAGAGAACATGACCCGGTTCTGAAGTCCTTCCACTAAGACTAAGAACGTAGAGAACAATGACCCGGTTCTGAAGTCCTCACTAAGACTAAGAAGTAGAGAACTTGGACCCGTTCTGAAGTCCTTCCACTAAGACTAAGAACGTAGAGAACATGGACCCGTCTGAAGTCCCACTAAGACTAAGAACGTAGAGAACCGGACCCGGTTCTGAAGTCTCACTAAGACTAAGAAGTAGAGAACATGGACCCGGTTCTGAAGTCCTCACTAAGACGAAGAACGTAGAGAACATGGACCCGTTCTGAAGTCCTACTAAGACTAACGTAGAGAAACATGGACCCGGTTCTGAAGTCCTTCCACTAAGACTAAGGAACGAGAGAAAGAACATGGAACCCGGTTCTGAAGTTCCTCACTAAGACTAAGA